>NW_027315834.1:38089669-38287169 GCF_026437365.1 Eucyclogobius newberryi | reverse complement strand
CACTGCTCACATTGTCGTGGCGCAGCAACACGTACGGTATGTTGTATCCCGGAGGTGGTATAACATTAGGCGCTTTATGCAGCGTCTCAGCAGTGGGATATTCTTGCCTCGCTCTTATCTGAATTCTGTGGCGCTTTTGTGAGGATAATGATGTTATCCGATCCCACAACATGGAAATAGAAACATATTCCAACAGATGTCCACGCTGCTCGTGTGCAAACAACAACGTGGAGGAAAATCACAGAACCACATATTTGAATAATTAGCATCTTACCATCCACCTCGGGTTGGAGTTTGTCAATGCTAATCGTGTAAGTACTGGTGTAATCTTCGAATCACTTCTGACGGAAGGTTCTCGACTAACATAATGACGACTTTGCAGTATCTGTTGTTCTCGAGTGACGGCTGAATAAAATGCGACTCGACAACTGAAAAGGCTCCTACACTACACGGTTTGAATTACAGAGGCTTCAACAAGAAATCTCTGTCAGATTTATGACATGTCACACAACGCGAGTAAGCGAGAGAGAAAATTAGGTGAATATGACAAAAGATGAATTGTGGAGTCTTAATTTGGGGTTGCCAGTCAATGGATTGTCTATCACTTTCAAGTGATCGGACAGGACAATGCGAGTGGAGCCTTGTGGTGAGGGGCACATTGGGCACATTAAAGTGATGTTTTGGATGACTCAAGCAGCACTGTCATCCTGGGATGATTAGACATAACACATATTTTAAGGATTTAGGGTTATTGCTCAGTGACACATCTTCCCCAATGCCTCGTCAATCATAAAATGTAAAGCAACACAATGAAACCCTCTGTAAGTGGCATGTCACCAGCATGATTTTATGGAAATAGAAAGTGAAAACCATACATTCTACATGGGCATGCATCATTTTGAATATTATCATTTTGAGGAATATAGGGATAGGGTGGAGCGGTGCAGTCCGTGGTGTTTCCACTGAGCCTCCAGGGGGTGCCTTCTCACTTTAGGCCCGTGAAGCGGTCGAACACAAGACGATTGGACAAGAGAGCACTAAAGAGACTCTGGTGAAAATAATAAGTCCTTACAAAACGCTGACTCTTGTGACAAAATGCAGTTTTTCCAGTGATGATGGCTTTATTTGTTGAGCCGAAAGACAAAGCTAGTGTATCTTTGCATCAGCTGTTCAGGCGTGGCACAGGCGTGGCACAGGCGTGGCACAGGCGTGGCACAGGCGTGCAATAGTTCACGTCAAGACCCAACATATTATTTCCTGTACATACTGTTTCAACGACCTTTATAATCCAATGTATTACATAAAAAGAGGTGAAAATGTGTCAGAGTGAAAAAAAGAGCCTTGTTACGTCTCAAAGAGCCACAAAAATTGAATTACTAAATGCCTTTTGTGCATCTCCAAGATCGGCTTTATGAAGATGAAGAATATCTCAGGTACAATTTCGACTTTATTTATTAAGAAAACAATAGTTATGTTTGGGAGTCTTCAGATGCTCATGTACCTGACCTCTGTGAGCTGGGCCCTTGCCATGGAAACACAATCCACCATTAACAGAAACAGCCTGAGACGTTCTGAAGTGAACCGGTCTGGGGAACCAGGGCTACAGAAAAAATGGCTTATTATAGCAAAAGAAATACAATTTCTGTGGAGAAAAGCAGGACTCCAGGTTTTTTAATGCAATAAAAACATCCAAAATGAAAAAAAATTCTGGATGCACAATTAAGACCAACTTTGACTAGAAATTGCCTTGCAAAGGCAGTTAGCGCTTTTGCCTCCCAAGAAGGAGATCATGGGTTCGATTCCCGGACCAGATCAACATCACATGATCTCTAGTCTAGGTGGAGTCTCCCCGTGTTACCATGGATTCTCTCCGAGTTCTCCGGCTCCTCCCACCGTCCAAAGACATGAATGTGTTAGGCAAAATTGGCAACTCTAAATTGGCCCTAGAGAATGAATGTGAGAGTGAATGTAATGTCTGTAATGTCTCTGTGTTAACCCTGCCACGAGTTGGCCACTGTCCAGGATGTACCCCGCCTAAGGCCCAAAGTCACTGGGATAGGCTCCAGTCACCCGCAACCCCAAAAGGGAACAAGCGGTAGAAAATTAATTAATTAATTAATTTCTTGTATTAAAAATATAACTTATTTGTTTCTTGAAAACCAATCCTACAATCCAACAAGACATTGCAAGTATCTGTTGTATAATGATTTTCTTCATAATCTTTCTTAATCATTCTTAGTCTTATCTTCTGCTTAATTAATTGTGTTCATTTCATTTATTTTATAGGAACTGTGCATTATAATATAATCTGTAACAGTAATTATGTCATATTTTAGAAATATGCTTATTTCTACCTGTCCCTGAGCAGATAACACTGAAAACAATTACGAAACATGACAAAAAGGCAACAACATTTCAAATAAAGAAAATTCCATTTTGCTTGAAGACATATTTACTGTAGTTCGCCCATGGGACACAGCACAGGTAGTAGTGGAATTCTTGATCTAAAAATACATGCATGTCCTGTATTTAAAGCCCCACATTGAGTCTATTTGTGATTTCACCCAAATATTATCCTCAGACTAAACGCTGCAGACTGCTCCACGCATTATCATGATCATCACATATATTCTGCCCAGTGCTACAGCTCATTTCTCTCACATGACGGGAAGCACAGTCCAACGCCTGGCTTATAAAGTGCGCCCTAATTACCAGTGATAGTTTGATGAAGACGTAGCTTATCTCTGCCACCCACTCCATCTCCGTCTCCTCTTAAGAGCCTAATTCCTTATATTTAACTTCAGAAGAATGTGGCACAAACAGAAGCTAAGCTCAAGTAGACTCCAGCCACCAGAGTCAATTTAGGGTTAAAAGAAAATGGAAAACTGAAATATAAACCCTTGGTTAATGATGAAAGTGCACATCCTTCTTCACGTCAAGGAGCCACTCACCCATTCACACACATGGACTCAGAAAAGCAGACACAGGATGATAGCATGTAATGGCCACTTACATTCACATCACAGTCACATTACCAAGTAGCATTGTACTCAATATAACACATTGCTATAAAATACACTTATTGATAAATATCCCTGTAGCGCGACACAAACTCAACTGAAAAGGGAAGATATTTTTGATAATTCAGGCTGAATGAGATCCAGGCTGAATGTGCTCTGATGTTAGTGTTCTTGTTTTGTTCCTCAGAATATTAGAAAAACATGTAAGACAATCGACAACCATTGACTATCTTTGATCATGGGCTTTATTCAAAACGTGTACAATATATTTCATATCCTGACTGTATTTCAAATATTCAACAATCTAGACTTTTCCAAAGAATTCTGACCAGCCATCTTAGTTTAGAAATGCCTTGTTATTATTGTTTTGTTTTTTAACTTTATGTAGCTTTCTTCCGATTGGCTTGACCATCTAATGTCTCTCTAGCTGTAGGTCTTTTAACTGGTAGTTGTTTAGTCAATTTTTTAATCACATTATTTTATTAGGATTAAAACAGTTTTATATGTGCAACAGCAGAAAGGAAAAGGAGTGAGTTAGTTTCAGTTTTTTTGAGTGAATTGTGAGTTTAAAATCCCTTGCATTGTTGTCTGGGTCAGATATTCAAATTATAGAGATGCAAGATAGTTTTGAGAGCTTGTCAACAATGTCTTAAGTCGACTACAGCCCAATGTTTATCCCAGCAGCTCAAGATTCACTGAACCTGACAGCAGAGATATTTATATACTCACACTATAAAAAATGTTCCCTCATATTGATCCATCACAATTTTCCTTTTTCATTTTGTCCTATAATAACAAAAATGTCTTTCAAGATTCATTTCCTGAACATGAACAACACGTTCATTCCTCCAAAGTCTGAACTCTGCTTCAAAGATCAGCTCTAACCCAACAATAGGAATTTTGATCTCGATTGCGCAGCACTACGGTATTCCAACTTTGTCTCCCAATCAACCTCCTCTTTTCCTCGTTTTCCACCACGCAGCTCACAGTGACTCGTTACCAATGACAAAAGCTAATGAAAGCCTAATTACGAGCCGACGTCACATACACAGTCTGTCGCGGTGCACAAGGGAAACCCGAGAGCTTATACACTGACAACTGTGCACACAAACCCCCTTTATTACCGTTATGTCGGCTCCTGCAAGCAATTTCAAGAGAGGAGCTTCGCCGTTGCTTTCGGATTCCCTTGATCTGGCTATTAAATCTGTCTATTGCCAAGAGAGTCCGCTGTCCCCTGGGTTATTCTAGGCCCTCTGTATTCGAGTCGAGCGCACCACCAGAAAACCACTGCAATTATAAGATCTAGTGGCCTCCTTTGAATAGCAATAGCGACCAATAGGCCTTGATCTGGTTTGGGACAAGCAGAAAGGGGGAGGGGCTAACCGGTTAAAATAGCAGCATTGCACATGGAGCTAATTTGAGGTTTTCTATACGGGGAGGCAGAGAGTGGGCACGCCGCGCTCCCAAACGCAAGTAATAAAAGTGAGTGAAGTTAAAGCCAACGGAAAAGAGGCGATCGCGTGCGGCTCTGTTGTGGAAAGCAGTAATAGTCCTCAATTGGTCGGCCGCAGGATTCAAAACCAATACCGCACAAAAAAATCAAGCACCCGAGTGGAGCCGGAGTGCTCTAAAAAGGCCGGCGATGGATGTACAAAGCCGTCTATATGGTTTGGGGAGATGGAAAGCACATCAAAGTGTTATTACAGACAGAGAGGGAGAAAGAGGGGGAAGAGAGGGAGTCGTGAGGGAGAGGGAGGTGTGATGTTAGGGACAAAAGGCAAAAAGCTCCAAAGTAACTCCTCAGTGAGATGCGCCCAGAGACTGCCATTCACGTTCAGAGGCAAACACAAGAGTAGACGGAATAGAAATTCAACCTGCCCCTTCAGAAGTATGGTCGGATAAAAAGTGCAATGATTCAGTTGAAATAATTTGAACAATAATAGAATGGGGGAGGGGGAATCAACAGACAAACTTTTATCCTACAGCAAAGGACAACAAATGACTATCGGATGGCAGTCGAAACAACTTGATTTTGAAAATACCGTCCACGTGACAACCTTTCTACAGGATCACTCCCACACAACACAACATTTTGCTTTGACAGTTTTTTGTGTTATTCAGGTCAGTGGTGGTAAACGTCTTTAGTTGTAGCTGTTCAGGGGTTGACAAGAGATGTGGCAACTGCACATGAAGGCAATGTGCATGAAGTTTTTTTTCTCAAAAACACTATATAGTTGTAGTTTATTTCATATTTTATTAAAAGCACAAAAAAAGAAAGAAAGTACTAGTGCTTTCTGCAAAAGTTACATTTTTCCCATTCCCCAAAAATATAACTGTGTTTGTCGGCTTTAGCACACACGTAGGGTATATATCAATATTTTTGATCCGTCCATCACTAATTTCTGGTACACAAACTTATGGTGGACATCAGTGCAGTATCATAATTATCAAGTTAGGTTTTTTTTTCACATAAATGTTTATTTCTCCATTCTTCGTCTACAATCCGTTCTGTTTACCTTCATGTTTTATGTCTGTCTTCTAACATGCACAGTCCCAATCAAATAAATAAACATCAACAAACAACTTTGAATAACTAAAGCTGTCAAAGATAAATCACACAAATTATTGTATAGAATTAACACAGACTAATAATAAAAACACATTTCAGTAAATTAGCAGGTTCATTTAAGTTCCTTGGGTTCTTTGCAGAGACAGAAACCGACGGAGCAACAGTGTGGGGCTATGACAGACTCAGAGATTTGTATTTTATCTTGAATGTTTGGGTCGACCCTTTTCGAAGAACGTTCAACTGTTGCTTGACATCTTTAATAGTAATTTTAGTATTTTATTCAGGTTTTTCAGATAGAAGTGCCTGCGGTAGTCAACGATAAGCAGAGGAGAATGACTGAATATTCCTTGAAATGTTTAAGTTAATTTGATATGTGCCGTTTTTGTCAAAGCCAGTATTTGACTTGAATGCATGTTGAATTATTTATCCACAGGCTCCATGTCTTCAAAGAGCTTATAAAATCTGATTATCATGCTTTCTAAACCACACGCATTTGACGGATTCTGCCAAACCGACGTTTTATAAGAACAGTTCCCCTCTAAGGCACATGTGTCACTATATATCGGTTGAACGCAGAGTAACATACTTTTTAACAACCAAGCCACTCTTGCCCATAACATCAACTTTAATTCCTGTAATCTGAGCCTGAAAATGCGTGTGGAAATGTGAGTGTCATCATTTGGCGGGCATGCGGTGTTGAACTGCCACACATCAGTTCCACGCTGCAGTGCCACAGTGGCAGCCAATAAAGTGTCAGCCGCCTTTAAGAGTCGGCTTGAATGGGCCTCTAAGGATAGAACTCAGTGACAAGCTCTTCTTTAAAAACTTCCAAGTGTCTAAAGAAGTTTTACACCAGAACGGCACAGACAGCTGAGACGGAGAAAGTAGTGAACTATTGCCTAGTTTTTACAGTGCTTCTCTGCATATGTCAAAAAGTCTATAGGTGAATATTGTCAAATTTGAATGAATACCTGAAGGATCAAACTCTGACGCTACATACAGCCAGATGAAGGAGAGGTCTTGAGAACTTCATTGTGCGCAGCCAATAAAGATGTACTGCGTTCTGACAGTGATACGCTTCTAGCCACACCTGCCCTGGTGCAGAATACGTCCCAGGTGACTGCTCACTCTGCCACTGGACAAAGAAGTGTAAAAGACAAAAACATAGACAACAACTTGACACATCTGGGTGCTCTCCGTCATCATTCACTACGTTTACATGCACAGCGAACTCCGTTTACGCTCAAAAAACAAACTCAACTCAGTCTTTGCCCCCAAACCAGTCGGACCACTCTTGTCCCAGTCAATATGCGGCTATAAGAACCGAGTAGGTGCGAGCAATGGCTTCAGAGGAGTGTTCAAGCTCCTCTAGTAATTCAGCTGTAGCACCAAAACATTAAAACAGCAATGAACGACCGCAAGCAACATCTCATTTATGTCGAGCATTTGATTTTCTGACACGCTGAAGTTATTTGATCTCCGCAGAGCAAACAAACACATCAAAGCTTCACAGGTTTTTACTTTTGTTTTAATGCAGTGGCTCGAAATAAAGTCTGGGGTTGAGGATGAGCAAAATAATATGTCTGTTTGCCGTAACCCGACCGACCCGCTATGAAACTAGCCGACTGAAAAGAAAATCAGCATTTTGTTGAAAAAACGTCAAAATCTTTTATTTTTCAATTATTTCACCGACTCACCGACCGGTCTTTCCTGAACCACCGTGTCAAAAAATTTTATCACGTTTTTAAACGTGTATTTCATCTCAAAGGACTGATAACGCATTGCGCACCGCATGTGCGTCTTCATTTTCAGTCCTCCACGTGCATCTGTAATTTAACAGTCCACGCATAGGAGTCGTCATATTGCTTTTTAAAAGTAGTTAAGGCGCTGGTACAGCTGGCAGCCCGGTGTAAACGCTCTCTCTTCTTTCTCACACTTATTGTGCTTTATCTCCTATATTTTGTAAATATAGTTAGTATATTTTTTCTATTTTACTGTACGATAGGGACACGCGCTGGAATAGTTTTTTAATTCAACTGTTTTTGACTTTTTTCGGCTGGATTTTAGCATTTTTCGTTGTGTTGTTGTGATGTGAGCTAGCTCCGTGCGAGCCCACCAGCCCCCCCCCCCCGCGCCCTCCGGCCGCGCTAAAGTACGGCGTGTCGTCGGTACACGTTTATATACACGTTTATATGAAAGAGGAACTTCACGAACGATCGGGACACGCACTGGAATCGCTTTAAATTAACTTGTTTTGACTTTATTCGGCTGGATTGAGTGTTTTCGTCGTGTCGTTGCGATGTGTCTTGGCTCTGAGTCCCCCGGCTCCGGCCCCGCCCCCCGCCCGGCGCCGTACCGGAGAACAGTCGTCTTACCCGGAGATCGTCACGTTATCCCGGCGGACATCCTAAGGAAAACGCAACGAGGCAGACGGGCTGGACGTAAACTCCGAGAGAAGAGAGGGACAAACAGGAAGTCGGTTCCCGCCGTAGTCATGGGAAACGTGAGGTCCCTTCAAAATAAAATGACGGAAATAGCGAGCCTCATGCGGTCCCAGAGGATTTATAGGGACAGCAGCGTCTTGATTTTCACAGAGACCTGGTTAACAGCAGAAATGCCAGACTCTATTGTAGGTTTGGACAATTTTCATCTGCTGCGGGCGGACAGAACGAAAGAATCCGGGAAGAAAAGAGGAGGAGGTCTGGCGGTATATGTGAACACGAGCTGCACAGTGAGGGAGCAGCTATGTAGCAAGGATATTGAACTATTGGCTATTGGCATGAGGCCATATTGTCTGCCCCGGGAGTTCTCACATGTGATTTTGATCGCAGTCTATGTGGCCCCGTCTGCCAATGCTGAAAATGCTTGTGAAGCACTGCTCTCCTGCACTTGTAGGCTGCAAACACGGCATCCACAGGCTCTCTTCCTCATCTCTGGTGACTTTAACCACGCTTCTCCCTCTTCTGTTCTACCAACATACACCCAGTATGTTACCTGCCCCACCAGAGAGAATAGAACATTGGACTTGTTTTTTGCCAACACCAAGGAGGCTTATTCCTCTTCCCCCCTCCCTCCCCTGGGCAGCTCGGACCACAACCTTGTACATCTGAGGCCTGTGTATGAACCCATCATGCGCAGGCAGCCTGTGGTGTCCCGTGAGGTGAGGATGTGGTCTGCTGAGAGTGAGGAGGCTCTGAGGGACTGCTTCAGCACCACTGTCTGGACTGAGCTTTATGACCCACATGGGGAGGACATCAACACCATCACAGAGTGCATCACGGACTACATCAACTTCTGTTTTGAGAACATTGTTCCCTCCCGGACGGTGCGGTGTTTTCCAAACAACAAGCCATGGATTAACCGTGAACTGAAGGCTCTGCTGAAGGAGAAGAAGAGAGCCTTCAGGTCAGGGAACAAGGAGGAGCTGAGGACTGTGCAGAAGGAGCTGAGGAAGAAGATCAGGCAGGCTGAGGCCGGCTACAAGAGGAGGATGGAGGAGCAGCTGCAGCAAAAGAACATTCAGGGAGTGTGGAGGAGCCTGAAAACCATCTCGGGCTTCAAAATCCCCCCTGCCCAGACAGAGGGGGATCTACAGTGGGTGAATGATTTAAATGCTCACTTCTTGAGGTTTGATCGGTCACCCGCCCCTCCCCCTGCACAGCTGCATGCTCCCTCTTCCACAGCTGGACAATGTCCTGCATCTGTTCCTCTTCGCTTATCTGCCCCGGACCATCAGCTCCCCACTTCGCCTGGACTCACCCATCCCCCCAGCACACGGTCCCCCTGCCAACCACTGACTGTCACAGCAGCACAGGTGAGGAGTGAGCTGAAGAGGATTAAAGTGAGGAAGGCAGCAGGTACTGATGGCATCAGCCCCAGGCTCCTTAAGTCCTGCGCAGATGAACTGTGTGGAGTTATGGAGCATGTCTTCAACATGAGCCTGAAGCTGAGGGTGGTACCACAGGTCTGGAAGACCTCCTGTCTGGTACCTGTGCCTAAGACACCGCGCCCCAAAGACCTCAACAGCTTAAGGCCAGTGGCTCTCACGTCCCACCTGATGAAGACACTGGAGCGGCTAGTCCTGCACCACCTCCGCTCCACCGTGAGCTCAGCCATGGACCCGCTGCAGTTTGCATATCGGTCTGGCATCGGAGTGGAGGACGCCGTCATCTCCCTGCTGCACCGCTCTCTCTCTCACCTGGAAAAGCCTGGAAGCTCTGTGAGGATTCTGTTCTTCGATCTTTCCAGCGCCTTCAACACCATCCAGCCGCTGCTCCTGAGGGACAAGCTGGAGACGGCTGGTGTGGAGTATTACCTGGCAGAGTGGATCCTGGACTACCTCACAGACCGACCCCAGTTTGTGAGAGCCCGGAACTGTGTGTCTGACACTCGGACCTGCAGTGTGGGGGCGCCCCAGGGCACTGTCCTCGCGCCCTTTCTCTTCACCCTTTACACTGCAGACTTCAGACATGACACGGACAGCTGTGTCCTGCAGAAGTTCTCTGACGACTCTGCCATCATCGGACTCATCACGGACGACGATGACGCGGAGTACAGAGGATTGGCGCAGGACTTTGTGGACTGGTGTCAGCGGAACCACCTCCTCATCAACGCGGGGAAGACCAAGGAGATGGTGGTGGATTTCCGCAGACGCCACCCCACTGCCCCCTCACCAGTGAACATCCAGGGACGGGACATTGAGAGAGTGGACTCATACAAGTACCTGGGTGTTCATCTGAACCACAAACTGGACTGGACTCATAACACAGACGCACTGTACAGGAAGAGCCAGAGTCGGCTCTACCTCCTGAGGAGACTCAGGTCTTTTGGAGTGACAGGGCCACTCCTGAAGACCTACGACTCTGTGGTGGCATCGGCCCTCCTGTACGGTGTGGCCTGCTGGAGCAGCAGCATCACAGAGAGGGAGAGGAAGAGGCTGGACAAAGTCATCAAGAAGTCCAGCTCCGTCCTGGGCTGTGCTCTGGACTCGGTGCAGGAGGTGGGGGACAGGAGGGTCCTGGCTAGATTCACATCTATGCTGGACCATGAGTGTCACCCCCTGCAGGACACTCTGTCCACTCTGGAGAGCAGCTTCAGTGAGAGACTGATCCACCCTCGATGTGTGAAGGAAAGGTTCCGTAGGTCTTTCCTTCCTGCTGCTGTCAGACTTTATAACAAAAACTGTTAGTACTGAACACTCGTAATACTGACCTAACCTAATACTGATGTGCAATTCTGTCATATGTGCAATTGCTGTTGGAATTCATGTGCAATTCATGTGCAATTACTGTGAAATTCATGTGCAATCTATGTGCTGTCGTGACACATATTCATGTGCAATTGCTGTCGTGATCACATGCAATGGTATTTATTTATTTATTTATTTATTTATTTGTCTATGGGAGTTTTTATTTATTTATAGGAGATCTTCTACTGAAAGTGTTTTTCAGACTTCCTATAAGTGATCTGTTCTTCTGTATCTACCTCTGTATCTGCCTGCGTTGCACCAATGAAATTTCCCCATGTGGGACAATAAAGGAATATCTTATCTTATCTTATGTTGTTGTTGTTGTTGTTTAATGGCGGTTGGCATCCGAGTGTTGCATTACCGCCAGACTTTATTCCTCAGACTTTTCGTAGTCCTCAGACTCTGTCGTAGTCCGTAAAAGTACTCCTTCCATTGCTTTGGTGTTACAAAGCCCATGAGGTCATGATATGTCTTTGTGACTAGAATAGTTGTTGTTGTTTCAGAGACCAACCGGCTTTATTCCAGGGAGACTCTTCTTCATCTTCCTCTCCGTTTCGTAGTCCTGTTGTTGTTGTTGTTGTTGTTGTTGTTTTATGGCGGTTGGCATCCGAGTGTTGCATTACCGCCAGACTTTATTCCTCAGACGTTTCGTAGTCCTCAGACTCTGTCGTAGTCCGTAAAAGTACTCCTCCCATTGCTTTGGCGTTACAAAGCCCATGAGGTCATGATGTGTTTTTGTGACTAGAATAGTTGTTGTGTCAGAGACCAACCGGCTTTATTCCACAGACGGCACCACTGACATGTCCATAGTAATGCCAGGCTCTGTCAGGGTGTGAAATTTGACTTACGCAAATGCATTCTGGGATTGAAACACGCCCAGCAGCGTCATCACAACAAACATGGCGGCGCCCGTGTCCCCCGCATGTTCCCCCCGCATGTTCCCCCGCTCGACTTCGCTACCAAAATAAAAGGATAACGGCGTACAAAAGGTCGATTGAAATATCTTAAAATCGTGAGATTTAGTCTCACGATCGGGTTGAGAGAGACGTTTTCCGTCATTGACTGTTGAAGCCTGACCCCTGGTGGTCTTTTTTTTTGCCTTCAAAGTAAAAAAAAATAAGAATTTGCCTACCGTCCGACCCAGATGAAAAATGTTGACTCGGGTTACAGCAAACAGACAATTTATTTGGGGTAGCCTGAGGGGCCGTCGTTTGTGATAAATGATGATCTAAAAGGAGCACACGTCTAAACACACGTCCAATATTTCCATGGCTGTTTTCTCACCTCGTGCAAATGAATTCTTCTTTAAACTGCTCCTGGCCTTTATCGGACTGCTTTGTTACATGCAGTACAATACGACTCTGTACAGACTTCTCCAGGAGTGTTACTGGGATGTTTGAGATTAAAGTAAAGGCGCCTCAATTGTAATGTTTACATGAATTTTGATGAATTGGTTTGAACTGGACCAAGCCACTTTCTTCCAGTCTTCTTGGCGTGTATGTAAACTTGAGTGAGTGTTCAGTTACTTTGGCTGATGAAAATGTCACTTGCAGAAATATAATATTATGTTTTAGGCCTTTGTTATAATTGTTTGCATTGTGAAAATCTGGTTGTGAATTTGGCAAGTCAATTTGGAAACAGTCACAAGTGTTGCATCTGGACTCTTTTATTGAGGTTGTGACTAAACTTTACTCATTTTGTGCTTTGGTTAACATATCAGCGCACACATATCTAGCATTTGCACACGTCCCTAGCAGATGCAGACAGTTTGCTCGTGGGATTAAAGTGTTGTTCTACTTTATACGGCTTGTGTGGTTGTGCCTGAAACTTCCGCGCTATTCTGTAGAGCTCCAATATGTCACTTTTTATTCAAACAAGTGTTAAGCACATTGAAAGTGACACAGTTGACCAGCCGGAGCGACAGCTTTCACAGAGTCTAACCAAATTGACAACTCTCGAAAAAAATGTTATCTTGGTGGAACAGACTGACACAAAAGTTTGATAAGCAACATATTCAAAACAAAAACAAGTGCAAAATCTTTCAAACTTTGTCTAACCCTTTCTTGGTGCAAACATTTTTTTCTTTGAGCAATGAGGGATGAGGCCCAAAAAAACCGACCGACCTGAATTTCAAAATTAAAAAAAAACATTTTATCTCATATTTACTGGCCGTACGTTTCGAGAATGTCAAATTGTGAGAGAGAATCCAAAAGCTGCAGGAAAAAATCATCTGTGGTGATCGTAAGATACGAAAATCGCGGCACTTTTGATGGGTTTCGTTTTACCTATGGGCGCATCCATGTTCCATCCATCCAATAAAACTGTCTGCAAAAGCTGCGCGAGGATTTTAAAATATAATTTTTTTTTTTAAAAATACGACCAATCTACCGGAATTTCTTTTTTCAATGTTATCGGAAACACACTATTTATTTTATTTGGCCTAAATATAAGAGAAACTGTATTGGATGGCTGCATTCAGAATTCACCGGCCACCAACAGGAAAAAGTGGAAGAAAATTAATTAATGAATAATAATAATAATAATAATAACTTTTATTTATATAGCGCTTTTCAGTGACCCAAAGACGCTGAACATATATAAAAAGGGGGGGATATTTACAGACGGGGGGGACAGCACGTACAATACACATTAATATACAGATAAAATGAACAATGGGGTAGAGGAGGCTAGGGGTAGGGGAGGTCATAGGCTTGGGTGAAGAGGTATGATGGCTAATCAACACCAAGAGAAACGTCCACTAATAACATGTTTAACAATCACACAAGCCCCATTTTATCACTTCATCTTCACCCGCTCTTAGCACCCATTTCACCACTTTGCATTTTGTAAGTTGAAAGGTAAAAACGACCAATAATTACTTTGTCACAGTTGAATTTCAATGGAATATGGGCAGTCTGGCTCTAAAAGAGATGGTCTTTGATTCTGTCTTTGATTTAGCTTCTTTTTCCCATGTAATCTTGGTCAGAACTTGACCTGTTTATTTTCCCATTTTAAGCTCCATTTGAGCCTTGAATAGGCCAAAGAGATCTGCTGCTGCTGATGAGTTCAGTTTGAGACCTTTGTCATTTTTCATGACTCTTTCACCATGACTTACACAAACGACTCTGACATTTCTATAACCCAAATAGTCCCTTTGCTCGCTTCGCTCCGCTGCAAGTTCACCTCACCTCGTATTGATCCACTACATTTACTGCTGTAGACGTCAAAATACACCCTCTTCACTTTGACATTAAAAATAGAGTCTATGACCTGAAAAGGCGGAAAGGGAAGGTCAAAATTGCTGATGTAAGTGGGGCAGCTCGGTACAGCAAGGGACCTGTGGCACTTTCTACACCTCAGCAGAACAGTCAAAGGACAACAAGTTAAAACTGGCTCTTTACACAAGTACCACAGTAGTATTATAAAATATGTATGTGAATCTATCAAATAAACATATTGTCAATTAAGGCACATAATTGAAGTGAGAGAAACTAAGCATGAATTCATTATTTTTATAAAAGCCTCAGAATTATATCTATTCATGTTCATTGAACTGTGTACAAGAGCTACATTAAATCTCAATCAAGCCATAACAAGGACTAAAAGACATGATGTTAGAAAACCTGATTAATCTAGGAAGCCTAAATGAGAGCCAAAGCAGGGCTGTGGATAAAAGCCTGGTGTACATCAACATGGCATGTAGGGTGGTACAGGACGAATATGATGCATTATTTGTACTGTTATTGGCATTTAAACATGCTCTTGACTACCATTATTTGGCATCTCATGTTTCAGTAACAAAAAAGAAAAAGTGACAGCAGAGAGGAACAAATGCAAGGTTTCTTTCGACATCATTACAGAGTTGTAAGGATCGTGCTTTGACGCAGAAACGCACAGAACGAGTCTGGTGTGATTTATGGACTTTGCAGAAGATCCAAGAAGCAGAAAAGAGAAGGTTTGGAGTGAAATGATAAGATATTTTGGAGAGAATTTTTAATTGAATTAGCGATGAAAATAAACTGTTAACTAGACGTTTCTATTTTATTTTCTGTATTTGTAATTGTGTGAACTATGTAACCTTGTGGTCTCCTCAGTGCACTTGAACATTCAACACTCTGTTTTAGTCGATGCATGAAAATAATTTATTTCGTTGACTATACAGAACCAAAATTTGTAAATTAGCATAAATTAGCAAAAAATTAGGTGGCAAATGGGCCAATGTATTTATGGGTATTTGCATTTTCTTTTCAGAATTCAGTATATGATCAAATTATTTCAGAAACAACTTGAATTTAGATTTTACTCAACATACAAAACAAACAGAGCCAAAAAAAAGAACAGGAAGAAAGAGTTTTTTCTGTTTTCAAAATTCTGCTTTGATTAAGGGGAAGAGCGCGTCTTCTGTGGTAATAAGATGTTAATGCTAAACTATAAACTGTATTGGAAAGCGCACACACAGATCAGTGGTGATAAATGAAGCGCTGATTTGTTATGGATCAATCCACAAGACTCTGACACATGGAAAGTGCAAAGTCGCAAAAGCACAACTCAGCTCAATATTCACAAATGCTATGATACTGACAGGCGCACAGAGAGACAGCTTTCCATTGTGACCTCTGGGGGCTATGTTTGGTCTGTTTGGTGAGTAATATATGCATTTGAGGTGGTTTGTCATATTATCTTTAACAGCTATTCACTTCTCTTTATAACTTTAAACAACGAAAAAGTCTAAAAGCAATTTTAACTTCCAATGGCACTTTTTTTTAATTCACTGGCAGAAAAAGGGTTCCTTACCATCTTTTCCTTGACCATTAGGATATTCAGAAAAAGAGAGGGAGAAACGAAAAGGGGTTCTTTTTGGGGGTTTTGCTTATTATATACTTGGTAAAATGTCATTACAGTTCCTGCCAAATAAATAACTGCACTAAAGCCAGAGGAAATGTGATCGTAAGCCAAAAAGAGCAAAATTATTCCAGATCTGGACTGAACTAGAACTAAACCTCATCATGTTATCGACTAAACCAAGACCAATCAATCAATCAAATGTATTTAAAGAGCACAATTTGTACAAAGCCCAATGCAACGTGTTTTACAATGTTAAAATCACATTTAAAAAATAAAAACACAATACAGTATATAATAAATATAAAACTGTGTATGTCAAAATAAATGAATAAAAGCAAATTAACATGGTATTTAAAATATTAAAAAAACAGGTAAAAGTATTTCAGTCATAGGCGCGGCTAAACAAAACAGTCTTTGCCTTTAATCATCCAAAAGATTTAATAACTTTTTGATAAATACATTTCTACTTTAACATGTCTTTCTTCTTCAACCATGTCGTAACCAGGACATAACAGGTTTCATACAAGACCAAACTCAAACCGCAAGTTCGCTTATCACCAGCACTGCCCTGAACCACTATTTGAGAACCCCTTTGTTACACCACATCTCATTATAACATACCAGCCAAAGCCATTCTCTTTGACCTTGCACAGATGACTACATTCACTCTGCCTTGGCTACCAGTGCGTGCAGTTCTGCGTTTGAGCCGCCGCGATCCGTCCTCCGCTGGGTGTAATCAGACGACACACCACGGCTCAGGGAGGAAAAGAGCCTTCTATCTCGATTGGGGAGATGAAAAAAAAAAACAAAAAAACGTGGAAGCGCGGAGGCAGGGAAAGTCAACGCGCTGGTGGTGAAGTGCGCACTCATCAGTGGCAAAGGCAGAGCTAATGAAGGCAAGGTTGACGGTGCCAGGCTGACTGAGGAGCAGAGCGGCTGGGATTAGGTGGTCCAGGGCACACCAAGAGGACTTTTCTCATTGACGATATTAGTAATGAGAGAAATGGGGTAAAACCAAAATAGAACATAACCTTTGTTAGAGTTCAGTTAGAACTCAAATGCTGTTTAATTGAGGGTAGTTTAACGATGGCTTGATTTAATTCTTCACAGTTTGGATGTCAGAGGGTAAATGGATGCGTGGGTGGTCCTAAACAAACAGACCAATGAAAACATTAATATATGTAAAATAACTACACAAACACTGCAATGACTGTCTGCAGATAAAAAGAGGGCTACGCTGTTAACAATAACGCATTTACACATCAAAGGACGTCAAAATAGTGCACCGACATTAGCGTCACTTAAGGGCGTGCACGTGATGGACACATGCATCAATTAAGCTAAAAACTGGAATGAATCACTAAACTAAAGATTCACATGCATCGCAAACACTACTTATTTATATCACGCACACACTGCTGGACTGGGGAGGCAAACAAACTGCTAATTTAACAATAAACTTTGATAAACTTTGATGGCGAATCCCGATGCACCAAACTCTTTCTTCTCTCTTTTTCCCTCTCGCACCACTCTGCTCACCGGTGGTCTAGGCTCCGCCCCTTGGAGAGCGAGCATGAGGGTCTTTCATGGAGCCTTTTTTTAACTCGGAGAGTGGTGGTTTCATCATAATTGTGCTCTTAAGCTTGCAAATTGCTTTCGACAGACGGCTGTATGCAGGACTATAATGGAGTGGACTCTAGCTTGGCACTGATGTACGTATAAAAATAGTTTAACCCATTCAAACACTTATTATACCGTCATGAAAAAATACACCACTTCCTCAAAGGAAATCTTGGCGCTACATCTGTTCATCGTCAATATTCTTCCTTCAGTGCATCCAAAATCCTCTTCTTTGGTTTTCCTTTTCCATCTGCTCACTCAAACAAGGTATATAAAACTGCAAGATGTTGTTTTTGTAGCATATTTCAAATCCATGTAGCCACAAATAATGGTGATCTACTTCAAGGCGGACATCCATTGTGAAGCTCTACCAAATCACCATGCGACCCGTTTGCTTTGACCGTAACTCCAGAATATTATAGAGTTTTGTTAAGACATGAGTAAACTACAGTTTCCCTAAAACACATTAGAACAAAGGCTTCCTCAAAGTGACTTTCCCGACTGGATGATTAGCAAAATTCATCAGATTCACTAAAAATACATCTGCCTTTTCAAAGAGACTGCCTAAATGAGCCCAGTGCAGAAAACAGCCACCAGGAGCAAAATGATGAGGATTAAGGTTGTTACGTCGCATTTCCCCGTCTTTTGACGAACTAACTCTTATAAAATCCATTCTCGTGCTATAAACAGAGGTGAGTGATATGAAAATGTACAGTTAAACAGTGATCTGACACTACGAGAGCCAAACTGGATCATTCAATGCTTTTCATTACCGTATTTTGTAGACTATAAGTCGCACCAGCCAGAAAATGCATAATAGAGAAGAAAAAAACATATACAAGTTGCACTGGAGTATGAAATGTGGTTGCAAGTGTGAAAATAACTAATAATATCACATATATGTCGCTTCGGAGTATAAGTATATAAGTATATAAGTATAAATATAAGTATAAGTCGCATCCCGGCCAAAACGTGCGACTTATTGACCGGAAAATACGGTATACACAAACAGAGACTACATCTTCCCAGTCTAGCTTCTCCCATAGAGCTCCTGCACATGTTGTCACGCTATCCCAGCATGCACCACCAAACTCAACAGTGGCAGGCATGGTGGCGGTGAATTTAACAACGTCAGCTGCAATTAACACGTTTCAGAGATTGTGGATTATTGTTATTTTTGGATCCGAGCGTTTGACTGAACTGACAAAGCTCCAGATCGAAGAGAGAAGTGGACTAGATGTGATTCAGCTACAAATGTATTTCTGCATTGATTTGTACTTTTCATTTGATGAATGATTTACCCATCATCTCATAACGATTCAAAACCTTTATTAATAATGAATCTATTAATTAAGCGAGAGAGAGAGTAGTTTGAAGAGAATGTATAACAGCTTCTCATTAGTTAGAATGAACTCACTCTCACTTTTTATCATACTCACATCCTTTTAATTGTCGATATCAGTAAATGTTAAATGTACAGGGTTTTATAATAAAATGTGCTCCTCACACACTTTTTGATGATATTAGAATGTTATAAAGTGAATCAGATGTCCAGGTGACGGTTGCTAATGTTCAATCTGATTAGTTTTCCAGATGTATTGGTAGTTATGACTTAATTTAATGACAAAAATACATTAAAAAAAACACAAATTCAAGCTTTTTGCTGTTCATTATCTCTATTTTGGGTGCAGGAGCTCTATTATCCATATTTTAAATTCCCCTTTACACATTACCTTTGCACTCACGTTAAAGTCAATATCATAAAAGTAGCATAATGATCAGGAAGATTCAATCACAAGTTTATTTTAATTGCCACGTAGCTCAGCCGTCGCCGAGCCACACCACAGTCACTTCTGCACTTGAAGACCAACGATGTGGACACCTCTATCTGTCCCCGTGCTCCGATAGCCGGTGTTGCAGGGCCCACATGTGCAGCACTTATGGACACCACTGGGCTGAATATGGGGCCAACCACTCCAAACCTCAACTGCCAATTACCCACCTGCTCTCCACAGCTGAGTGCAGTTTGAGAGCGCCAGCACCCGTCTTGTTTAAAAGTCAATCTGCCGGCCCCGGGGGAGAGAGGAGCGGTCAGGGGAATTGTCTGTCCATCTGTCTTACTATCACTTGCAATGATTGAACAGGCGACTTGAGGCAGAGTTTCAGTGTGTCAGTGCTGAGCGATACCAGAAATGTTGGTATGGATCAAACCTGGGAGGCATGTTTGTGATATCGATACCAATTACTTTAGATTAACTTTAAAACAAGGTTAATATATGCAATTTTTACTTTGGAATTGTGTATTTCTTCGCAAACTAAAGTCAAGTTATTTATCTATCCATACATTTACAAATTGATGGACTTAATGTCAAATCTGCAAAAAAAAAATGTAATGTCTGAAGTTAAGTGTCATGACGATCCCAGCTCTGAGACTTGAACAAACAAGATGAGCAGATGCTGATCAAATGAGCCAAAACTGTTGCTAAATGCAAGAAAATGGTGTGAGGAAAAAAAGTAAAAAATGAAAACAAAAAAAAGGTCGATCTTAAAAGGCACAACTCAAAATGTTCCCTACAATCAGAAACCCTTCATCGCAGACAGCCAAAACTGTGCGGTGGACACCTGCACCTGGCTTTAGAAAAACAGGCATTCTTACTGTGAGCAGGGCCATTTTTCTACAGAAGTAGGGTCTCATTTTTAAAACGTGCATATGTACAAACATGGTCATTCATTTTATTCCTTTATACAGGGAACACTCAATGAGAAAAGTTCTCTTTATGTGGCATATGACTTTCAATGTTAAGTTTGTAATCAAATCAAAATCAAAAATATGAATTGACGTGAAAATGTCCCATAATTTTGAACTGAACTTTTGCTCATCAGGGTTTTTGAAGATGAGGCAGAAGGCAATACGTGTTCATGGAGACCAGAAGTGTCTGAGGGCGTTCGTAAGTACACTTTAAGTTTCATAAATGAGACCCCTGACCTTAACTTGGCCAACTGTTTGTCTCCATGGAGATAGAATTGATTGAATATTCTAAGAAAATAAATAGTTTTAAGCAACATGATATAGATCCTGCTGCTTGAACGTTTTGTCCTGGTTGGTTTACACAAAGTTAAATCATTATTTAGTCCAGTTCCTGGCACATTGTAAGTTCAGTCCGGGTCCTTAATGTAACCATGAGATACATGCCGCAATTATCTAACAATGGAGCACATATTACTGTCACCTCAGCACTCACGTCTTACATCGAGCAATAAATTCATAGCAACTTCAATTCCTCAGTGTCATTAATGTGAACCTGCAATCAATAAAGGCCATGCAGTACAGTTAGACCCAAACACACTATCGATTGGCCCCTGATGGAAGGTGGCTCAGGATTAGCAGTGCATGGCATTCAATAACTATAAATGTTATCATCAACAGAAGTAATACAAATCCATAAGCGCAGAAATTCAATCTAATACAACAACATGCTGACTGTCTCTTGATGACGAGGAAGTCAGAGCATTGTAAAAACGGGTTGTTTAAAGCATGAACATAAATGTAAAATGTTTGATTCGTGTAACAGCATCTTGTTTATTACACATTACACATTTTGTATTGATAAAAAAGAGACAAATGCAACATAGAAATCAGAAGACAAATGGACAGCACACTTAAATAAAAACTGAAGGTCGGCAATTTCCCAGCTCAGTGCAATTTAAGCTTTCATTCAGCTACTTTCCTTTAGTCCTGACTTTAAACAATCTCAATGAGCAATCTCCAGTAAATGCAAGTGCTAAAAGACTACCGTTTAATTATAATGTCATTCTTTACAGCCAGGAACAGTTACTAATGTTTAAAAGGAAGCTATTAAATTGTGCTGTACAATCCATAGTGATCTGAAAAGTCAAGGTCTAGATTTCACGACAACTACATCCTTGAGGTTGATAAGGTCAAATATCAAGGGGTTATTTTGGAACCAAATCTATGTTTTAAGAAGCACATTAAAAACGTTAACGGCTCATTTCGGATACATCGCAATAGACTAGGTGCTTATCTAAATGCAATGATAGTTCCACGTTTCCTTTACTGCATAACAAGTTGGTCACAGGCCTGTAAATCTGCCCGAGGCCACTCATATAAAATCATATAAAAGTTCTCTCACGATCCATGGCAAGAAAGGTTGTCATATTCCATCGCTGCGACATTCAGGTTGAACATAACATTCTAAGCTTTGAAAACCTGATTATATATTCAAATATTTGTCAAACTAATGCAGCAATGCACAGATTTGAGATTTAAAGTCCGGATAAAAAGGTATAAATGTTTTTTTTAACCAGATTGTAAACGATAATCATATAGAAAGCTTTGTTATGTTGTAAGAATACTTGTTATTGAATGAATCATGAAAACTAAGCAACCATTTAGAAGTGTGTGATTTTATATAAAGTGAGTTGGCTGGCATCTTTGCAAACCTGACTCTTACTTGGCCTGAAAAAGCCTCCTCCAGATCGTCTCCATGGAGATGTTGATACTTTAGCTATAATATTTTGCATTATGGCATAAAACGTATCTATTCGCATGGAGAAAGTATGTTCTAACTGTATTTCCATGGCATTATGCACCTGACTTTACAACTCCAGACATTTCATACTTTCATAACCCTTTAATGTTTAAAATCATACTGTGGAACATTCCAGGTAAAGCAAGCACATCTCCATGGAGACAAGCAGGTGGCAGACGCTTCGAGACAATAGTGCATCTTAAACGTCTTTTCTTATTATTATGTATTACTATTTGCAATGACTGAACAACTGTAACACGACACAACATGGCGTTTTGTCGAACTAAATCTAAAACTAAACTAAAAAAAACACAAGCAAAACCAAACATCCAAAGAAACGCCACATCTAAATGAAAAATGTCAAATTTATCCATTTCCAGATTAAGTCTGAATGTCATTTTTTCCATTTGTCTGATGTCTATGACTATGTCAGTCCAGTCTTCGGTCATTTGGCTTGGTTTGTGTCATTCATTTCCTTGTGATAACTTTTTTTCCTGCCGCGAAAGTGTGTTAAAAAGGTATTTGTTTATTTTGTCCATGAGGAGTTTTGAGGCCCAAGTACAGAGTTCTAAAATCGACGAGATGGAAATGTCTGAAGTGCCCCGTCATTCTCTAGGTTAACTTTGCGATAACTACACCTTCATTTGCCTTAACAAAGTATGAACAAAGACTTCATTCATAACAAACATATACCGTATTAAGTCGCACATTTTTTCATAGTTTGACTTATACTCCAGAGCAACTTGTATGCGATATTATTTGTTATTTTCACACTGACAACCACAAGAGGGCGCTCTAGGCTCTACGCGACGCAGAAGAAGAATCTGCACTTCCTCTTCCTCCGGAGTTTGTGGAGTTGTTTAGAAGTGACACAGAGGAAGAAGAATTCAATGAATTTAGTGATTCGGGGTAAAACTGATGCTTTGGTAAACTTGTTAGCATGTTCTTTATGCTATAGTTATCTGAATAACTGTTAATATGTTACGTTAACATACCAGACACATACGTAAACCTATTCACCATGTTCTTTAATCTGTTGTTATTTTAAATTGCATTTCAAGCTTAAATGTTTGTTCTTGCTCTTGGATTTTATCAAATACATTTCCCCAAAAAATGCGACTTATACTCCAGTGCGACCGATGTTTTTTTCTTCTCTATTATGCATTTTTTGGCTGGTGCGACTTATACTCCGGTGCATCTTATACTCCTGAAAATACGGCAGTTTCTTAAGCACGATTCAGGCTTAGTAACTACTTAATTAAGGTTAGTGTTAGGAATAAGGGTTGGAGTATTAGTTAAGTAATAAGGATCAATCATTATCAATAAACTACTTGTTCACAATGAATCAAGTATTTCTTTATGCTCTACTAAGGCCAGAGAAAGTGAAGTTATTATAAAGTGTCACCAAAAGCTTAAATGTATCGTTCGCCTACACATTCACAGTCATCATCCGAAGCAATAAAGAGTTAACACTCCCCCCCCACGTTGAAGCATTGTACCGTTACAGTGACAAATTGCCAGTGCTGCCGGTGTTTCAGTCAAATCCACTAATCGCTATTGGCAGAATTTCACGAGTCACGACTTAAAAAAAAAGCCCCCACCGCTGAGGTCTAAGGTCTGAGAAGATCTCTCACGCCCATTCATCAACCTGTATATGTACCATGTCAGCAGCCCGCGCAGGAGCTCTATACTACGCTCAGTCAAAAACATTTACATTTATTCATGGCCAGTCATTACAGAGCGTGTGATTTGAGGTGGAGAGCGGCATTGTGCTCCTCTCTTTCTTGTGTGTGTTCACTGACTGACTGCTGGGGAGTGTTAAGATTCAGAGCACATGGAGGCAGCCACAGACAGGCAGAGAGGGGAAGAAGGAGCCAATTTTCCAGCAGTCATTTACGAGTATGTAATCATAATTTGGGCCGAGGGTGACGGCCATGCCAATGATCGACTGTAGGTTTCATCAATATGACTTTATATAGTATTGATGTCAGTCGTATTGCCATGATATATGTGCGTGATCATTCATCTTAACTGTTCTGTTTATTCATCTGTTTATGTTAGTTCTAGTAGACGAAGCCCATTCCAGCAACTAGGAGTCAGATGCAGAATACTCCTCGGACAGTTATCAAGTAGAGCTGGCATATGCAGAAGAAAATGATTCACTCTTATACTGTATTTATTTATTATTAATAATAACAATAACAATAATATCGCTATCAACATCACAATTGGAGTTTATTGTCTGAAATTGGATGATTTGTCTCCTCTGCAAATGATTAATCATCCTGTCTTGCTGTTCCTGAAGTTTTGACCTCTGCAAACATGTTCAGAAGCTCATGTGATGCCAGTATACGTTTATCAGTTTATATTTCAGTTTCCTCTTAAATGTATTTGCTTCTGCAGTTTTGACAATGTGCACTCTGAACAGATTCCCACTTTATATAGTTGTATATTTATTTTTACAAATATTTTCTTTATTTATAACACGCATTGCAAATGTTATCACAATACTTTTAATTCAATTTGTTTTCCAAAATCATACAGTCTTAGAGGGGCTATGTGTGGTTCAGGTGAATCAATCACTGTTAAAGAATAAACAGGAGGAGGTGGAATATAAGCAGAAGAACTTCAAGATAATATCACGATTGAATCAGATTGGAATTATTATGTAAGTAACATAATTACCTGACCTAACAAAAGCCGATCTTGTCTCTAATGTCTAATGTCTGACTAATGTCTAAAAGCTGCAAACCCTGTAGTTTAGACTTCTACAAACTTGCAGGTGATTAATGTATTTGTTTTGCGGTTCATGTGTCAGACTTATTTTAATGCTAATGCTCCTGGATGTGTTTAAAATGAGAACTTTGAACAGATTAGCATTAAAAACATAATATATCACAAATCTATCGCAGCCACAATACTGCAACTTGCAATTAAATAGCAATTGGATTCTTCTCCAAAATCATGCAGCCCTACTTGAGGGAAAATACATACAGTAGTTCTTTTGAATGTGCATCATCACTTTTCAGATGCATCAATCACATATGTTAAAGAATAATGACAAGGATCTGCAGAGTATTTGAAGGGTTGAAAGCATGAAGGGCAAGTCAGAGTGCTAGGAGAGTAATAATGAGCAAAGATTAAACTAAGAATGAAGTTCAAACCAACACCACACACAATTTAATCATTATATTATTGAATGCTGTCCTACTTCAAAATGTTGACCTAAACCAAACAAGACCTTAAACACCAGCATATGATCCTAAATAAAACCTTCAAAACTTGACTTAAACCAGAGCCAAACATAGATCCAAACAGAAAGAGCCTCGTATGGAACAGACGTCAAAACTGAACTTAAAATGGGAGCAAAATCACAAGAAAATGTCACATTTCAGCAGATTATTAACACTTTAACACTTTAAATCAGACATATTTTGTGTTCTAATGTATCTGAGTAACACTCCAGTACAATCAACACGTATGGATGAACTCTCCTGGTGTTGAGAGAATAATAAAAGAGGTCAAACGCGGTCCGTGTGCGACACTCACCACCCCCGTGTCCAGCTGCTCCGCGCTCTGAGAGGGAGCCGCTCCGCTCAGGGGCAAAACAAACCACAACACCGGCAACACGAGCAGCATCTCCGGGCACATATTCCTCAGACAAGTGTGTGGGGAAACTGCGGAACCCACGGCGCCCCCTATGTCAGACCGGCCCCCGCGGGAGTCACACAAATCAAGCCCCAAAGCAGCAGCATCCACGGGGTCAATGTGAGCCCTCCCGGGGAAGAACAGGAGATTAAAAAAGAAGTCTGACCTAAAGACGCGCGCGCGAGGCTGAAAGAGGCTGAAAGAGTCCAGGGCAGGACAGAGTTTAGAAGAGACTGTCTTTCACGCGCGGTCGGAAACTTGTCCTTTTGTCGTGGTCGCGGGAGGAGACAAACGCGATCCGGCACCATCTCACTCGTCTCTTCTGAGTGTGAGAACAGCTGCGCGCGGTTTTGTCCCGAGCAGCGGCGGCGGCGCAAAAAGAGAGAGGGAGATGTGCCGCACGTGACGCACGCACCGCGGGTTTGACGAGTGTTTTAGCGCCGAGGACATTAGTCAAGTCCACGGGAAGAAACGAAGAGATATAGAGTGATGCTGAGCCCTCCTCAGGGTTAAGTGCGTGCGTTAGGAGCAGTTACGGTTAAAACCTGCGTGAAGGGTTAAGTGCGTGCGTTAGGAGCAGTTACGGTTAAAACCTGCGTGAAGGGTTAAGTGCGTGCTTTAGGAGCAGTTACGGTTAAAACGTGCGTGAAGGGTTAAGTGCGTGCGTCAGGATAAGATATAGATAAGATAAGATAAGATATTCCTTTATTGTCCCACATGGGGAAATTTCATTGGTGCAACGCAGGTAGATACAGAGGTAGATACAGAAGAACAGATCACTTATAGGAAGTCTGAAAAACACTTTCAGTAGAAGATCTCCTATAAATAAATAAAAACTCCCATAGACAAATAAATAAATAAATACCATTGCATGTGATCCCGACAGTAATTGCACATGAATATGTGTCACGACAGCACATAGATTGCACATGAATTTCACAGTAATTGCACATGAATTGCACATGAATTCCAACAGCAATTGCACATATGACAGAATTGCACATCAGTATTAGGTTAGGTCAGTATTGCGAGTGTTCAGTACTAACAGTTTTTGTTATAAAGTCTGACAGCAGCAGGAAGGAAAGACATACAGAACCTTTCCTTCACACATCGAGGGTGGATCAGTCTCTCACTGAAGCTGCTCTCCAGAGCGGAGAGAGTGTCCTGCATAGATGTGAATCTAGCCAGGACCCTTCTGTCCCCCACCTCCTGCACCGAGTCCAGAGCACAGCCCAGGACGGAGCTGGACTTCTTGATGACTTTGTCCAGCCTCTTCCTCTCCCTCTCTGTGATGCTGCTGCTCCAGCAGGCCACACCGTACAGGAGCTGATGCCACCACAGAGTCGTAGAAGGTCTTCAGGAGTGGCCCTGTCACTCCAAAAGACCTGAGTCTCCTCAGGAGGTAGAGCCGACTCTGGCTCTTCCTGTACAGTGCGTCTGTGTTATGAGTCCAGTCCAGTTTGTGGTTCAGATGAACACCCAGGTACTTGTATGAGTCCACTCTCTCAATGTCCCGTCCCTGGATGTTCACTGGTGAGGGGGCAGTGGGGTGGCGTCTGCGGAAATCCACCACCATCTCCTTGGTCTTCCCCGCGTTGATGAGGAGGTGGTTCCGCTGACACCAGTCCACAAAGTCCTGCGCCAGTCCTCTGTACTCCGCGTCATCGTCGTCCGTGATGAGTCCGATGATGGCAGAGTCGTCAGAGAACTTCTGCAGGACACAGCTGTCCGTGTCATGTCTGAAGTCTGCAGTGTAAAGGGTGAAGAGAAAGGGCGCGAGGACAGTGCCCTTGGGCGCCCCCACATTGCAGGTCCGAGTGTCAGACACACAGTTCCGGGCTCTCACAAACTGGGGTCGGTCTGTGAGGTAGTCCAGGATCCACTCTGCAGGTCATACTCCACACCAGCTGTCTCCAGCTTGTCCCTCAGGAGCAGCGGCTGGATGGTGTTGAAGGCGCTGGAAAGATCGAAGAACAGAATCCTCACAGAGCTGCCAGGCTTTTCCAGGTGAGAGAGAGAGCGGTGCAGCAGGGAGATGACGGCGTCCTCCACTCCGATGCCAGACCGATATGCAAACTGCAGCGGGTCCATGGCTGAGCTCACGGTGGAGCGGAGGTGGTCCAGGACTAGCCGCTCCAGTGTCTTCATCAGGTGGGACGTGAGAGCCACTGGCCTTAAGCTGTTGAGGTCTTTGGGGCGCGGTGTCTTAGGCACAGGTACCAGACAGGAGGTCTTCCAGACCTGTGGTACCACCCTCAGCTTCAGGCTCATGTTGAAGACATGCTCCATAACTCCACACAGTTCATCTGCGCAGGACTTAAGGAGCCTGGGGCTGATGCCATCAGGTCCTGCTGCCTTCCTCACTTTAATCCTCTTCAGCTCACTCCTCACCTGTGCTGCTGTGACAGTCAGTGGTTGGCAGGGGGACCGTGTGCTGGGGGGATGGGTGAGTCCAGGCGAAGTGGGGAGCTGATGGTCCGGGGCAGATAAGCGAAGAGGAACAGATGCAGGGCATTGTCCAGCTGTGGAAGAGGGAGCATGCAGCTGTGCAGGGGGAGGGGCGGGTGACCGATCAAACCTCAAGAAGTGAGCATTTAAATCATTCACCCACTGTAGATCCCCCTCTGTCTGGGCAGGGGGGATTTTGAAGCCCGAGATGGTTTTCAGGCTCCTCCACACTCCCTGAATGTTCTTTTGCTGCAGCTGCTCCTCCATCCTCCTCTTGTAGCCGGCCTCAGCCTGCCTGATCTTCCTCCTCAGCTCCTTCTGCACAGTCCTCAGCTCCTCCTCGTTCCCTGACCTGAAGGCTCTCTTCTTCTCCTTCAGCAGAGCCTTCAGTTCACGGTTAATCCATGGCTTGTTGTTTGGAAAACACCGCACCGTCCGGGAGGGAACAATGTTCTCAAAACAGAAGTTGATGTAGTCCGTGATGCACTCTGTGATGGTGTTGATGTCCTCCCCATGTGGGTCATAAAGGTCAGTCCAGACAGTGGTGCTGAAGCAGTCCCTCAGAGCCTCCTCGCTCTCAGCAGACCACATCCTCACCTCACGGGACACCACAGGCTGCCTGCGCACGATGGGTTCATACACAGGCCTCAGATGTAGGTTGTGGTCCGAGCTGCCCAGGGGAGGGAGGGGGCAAGAAGAATAAGCCTCCTTGTTGTTGGCAAAAAACCCAAAGTCCAATGTTCTATTCTCTCTGGTGGGGCAGTTAACATACTGGATGTATGTTGGTAGAACAGAAGAGGGAGAAGCGTGGTTAAAGTCACCAGAGATGAGGAAGAGAGCCTGTGGATGCTGTGTTTGCAGCCTACAAGTACAGGAGAGCAGTGCTTCACAAGCATCTTCAGCATTGGCAGACGGGGCCGCATAGACTGCGATCAAAATCACATGTGAGAACTCCCGGGGCAGATAATATGGCCTCATGCCAATAGCCAATAGTTCAATATCCTTGTTACATAGCTGCTCCTTCACTGTGCAGTGTTCGGGTTTGGACCAGCTCGTGTTCACACACACCGCCAGACCTCCACCTCTTTTCTTCCCGGATTCTCTCGTTCTGTCTGCCCGCAGCAGATGAAAATTGTCCAAACCTACAATAGAGTCTGGCATTTCTGCTGTTAACCAGGTCTCTGTGAAAATCAAGACGCTGCTGTCCCTATAAATCCTCTGGGACCGCATGAGGCTCGCTATTTCCGTCATTTTATTTTGAAGGGACCTCACGTTACCCATGACTACGGCGGGAACCGACTTCCTGTTTGTCCCTCTCTTCTCTCGGAGTGTACGTCCAGCCCGTCTGCTTCGTTGCGTTTTCCTTAGGATGTCCGCCGGGATAACGTGACGATCTCCGGGTAAGACGACTGTTCTCCGCAGTTTCATGAGTTCCTCCTTTGTGTAAACGCGGTATGGCGCCGGGCGGGGGCGGAGCCGGGGGACTCAGAGCCAAGACACATCGCAACGACACGACGAAAACACTCAATCCAGCCGAATAAAGTCAAAACAAGTTAATTTAAAGCGATTCCAGTGCGTGTCCCGATCGTTCGTGAAGTTCCTCTTTCATATAAACGTATATATAAACGTGTACCGACGACACGCCGTACTTTAGTGCGGCCGGAGGGCGCGGGGGGGCTGGTGGGCTCGCTCGGAGCTAGCTCACGTCACAACAACACAACCAAAAACGCTCAAATCCAGCCGAAAAAAGTCAAAAACAGTTGAATTAAAAAACTATTCCAGCGCGTGTCCCTATCGTACAGTAAAATAGAAAAAATATACTAACTATATTTACAAAATATAGGAGATAAAGCACAATAAGTGTGAGAAAGAAGAGAGAGCGTTTACACCGGGCTGCTAGCTGTACCAGCGCCTTATGAGCAGTTACGGTTAAAACCTGCGTGAAGGGTTAAGTGCGTGCGTTAGGAGCAGTTACGGTTAAAACGTGCGTGAAGGGTTAAGTGCGTGCGTTAGGAGCAGTTAGGGTTAAAACGTGCGTGAAGGGTTAAGTGCGTGCGTTAGGAGCAGTTACGGTTAAAACCTGCGTGAAGGGTTAAGTGCGTGCGTTAGGAGCAGTTACGGTTAAAACGTGCGTGAAGGGTTAAGTGCGTGCGTTAGGAGCAGTTAGGGTTAAAACGTGCGTGAAGGGTTAAGTGCGTGCGTTAGGAGCAGTTACGGTTAAAACGTGCGTGAAGGGTTAAGTGCGTGTGTTAGAAGCAGTTACGTTAAAACGTGCGTGAAGGGTTAAGTGCGTGCGTTAGAAGCAGTTACGTTAAAACGTGCGTGAAGGGTTAAGTGCGTGCGTTAGAAGCAGTTACGTTAAAACGTGCGTGAAGGGTTAAGTGCGTGCGTTAGGAGCAGTTACGGTTAAAACGTGCGTGAAGGGTTAAGTGCGTGTGTTAGAAGCAATTAGGGTTAAAACGTGCGTGAAGGGTTAAGTGCGTGCATTAGGAGCAGTTACGGTTAAAACGTGCGTGAAGGGTTAAGTGCGTGTGTTAGAAGCAGTTACGGTTAAAACGTGCGTGAAGGGTTAAGTGCGTGTGTTAGAAGCAGTTACGGTTAAAACGTGCGTGAAGGGTTAAGTGCGTGTGTTAGAAGCAGTTACGTTAAAACGTGCGTGAAGGGTTAAGTGCGTGCGTTAGAAGCAGTTACGTTAAAACGTGCGTGAAGGGTTAAGTGCGTGCGTTAGAAGCAGTTACGTTAAAACGTGCGTGAAGGGTTAAGTGCGTGCGTTAGAAGCAGTTACGTTAAAACGTGCGTGAAGGGTTAAGTGCGTGCGTTAGGAGCAGTTACATTAAAACGTGTTTTCTCATGCTCCTTTTTCCTGATGTTGCATCTTAAAGGAATGGACATCTGCTGTGCGAGGAGTTTACAGGACTTTCAAGTTACATAGGAGATCAGGAGACGTTTACCTTTGGTGGTAAATGTCACCAGATGCCAAATATAAATCCTAATACTCTGAAGATTATGGTGGAACAGATTATGCTTGGGAACAGTATAAAGGAGGAGGTGAATGACAGCAAGAGTACAGACATGTTATTGTGCTGTTTGCCAACGCGCCTACAGAGACCCAGCATCAAGTATGGGCTGGTTTAGTTGAATCTCGGGTTCGACACTTGGTTGGAATCCTGGAGAAGAGTATAAACATCCCCCAGTATCCAGTCATTCCCTGGAAAAGATGGCTTGAAAACACATTGTTGCTTGTTGGTGTCAAATTTAACTCAAGTCAAGTATGTCAATTTTAGTTTTAGTCAGAGGCGTGTACGCTTATTCTGTTAAGTTATGGACAGAAGGAATGGATCTATCAGCGGCATATGCCAACCACAAAACTGTAAAAAATCTACTGCTGTCTGAGGAGACTTTGCAATCTCATGGTCAGGCCAAAAAGAGTGAACGTCCTCTGGCCAAGAACAAGGCAAGTGATAAAAGGAAGAGAGAAAAATCATTTACCGGAACGGAAGAGTCTACTGTGGTCCATGGAACAGATAAGACCGCCACCAAGCACCGCTGCTGGTCTTCTGTTGGAGACGACATTCCACTTACCTCCCATTTAATCCCAACAGAATAAAAAGACCAAATTCAGGTGGCCCTAATCATTAATGTCACATACGTATCTTAACTTGCAATAATTAAATAATCTGTCTTTTGGTTTGTGATTACTTTCCATTATCCTTTGTAATGCTAACTCGCAAACATTACTGTCCCCATATTTGACCCATCATTCTATATATGGTGAACTCTAAGGAGCACTGGTGAGATACAGATATAGAGTTTTATTATTGTGTCATCCATCCATCCATCCATCTTCTTCCGCTTTATCCGGGGCCGGGTCGCGGGGGCAGCAGTCTGAGCAGGGACTCCCAGACTTCCTCCTCCCCAGACACTTCCCCCAACTCCTCCGGGGGGATCCCGAGGCGTTCCCAGGCCAGCCGAGAGACATAGTCTCTCCAGCGTGTCCTGGGTCTTCCCCATGTCATGCCATGTAATTATTAATTGCAGAAATTGTTTTTTAGAAAGCGGCTCAGTAAGTGCTATACAGCTGCTCATTATGCAACTATTAGTCTTGGGCTAATAAGTTACATTTGATATGCTTGAATGGCGTCTTTCTATATATTCAAGTTAAAGACAATTATTGACATGTTGGCATAAATATGTTTCCCACTGCTATCTGTACCCAGCTCAGAACACGCCTCGCTTGGCTGAATGCAGCGTGGAGGGCTCTGGGCTTGTAGTTGGTGAGAAGCCGGAGCCCACTCCACACAGAGGCGGGGTTGTTGTTAGAGAACTGCTTTTTCAGACGTGTATTGTACAGTGATCTAGCTTTCGACACCTCCCTGCTAAATCCATACTTTGTGTCTTTGTGGCCCTCTATCACCGGCCCTGTGCACTGCCTCCTCCTGCCGCCTCAACTGCCTCAGTTTGGATGTGAACCAGGGTTTGTCATTATTTAAAGTGACTTTGGTGTGTGATAGTATAATGCTGTCCTCACATCTCGGACATGTTAGTGACATTACAGTGTACGTGTACTCATCCAAACTATCTGTGGCAGCTCTGAAAACTTTACTAAATATTGTCTCTGAGTGTTTATGAAGCTCAATCCATGAAAAGACCTCCAAAAGTAAAATTTACATTTCAGATTTAAATGTCAAAAGGCACAATAACAACAAAATCAACCATTTACAGAAAAGATCAGTCCACTTTAAATAGTGAATAGACCTACTTCAGTACAAGAAAAAACTTGGTAATGGTGCAGTACAAAATAAATATGTTTTGACTTTTTGTATTTTTCACAAACATTTATAGGTGCACTCAAAACGCCAGCAAGGTGAGAAGTGCAGCTTGACCCAAGAGGCCCTGATGTTCACTCTAGAACTGCTCTCCATGAAAACAGACAAATACATTGTTTTTGCCTGTCAAAAGAAGAAGAAGAAGAAGAAGAAGAAGAAGAAGAAGAAGAAGAAGAAGAAGGTCAAAATAATGTATTTAGAACAACTTCTGAAGCTATGGATTTATTTTACAAATATGTGCTTTGCCCTCTTTAATTAGCTATACTCCAATAATGTATTTGTATGTTTATTTTACAATTATTGGTTATTTTTGGGATAATCTGCAATTAATACATATTAAAATGTTGATCAGCTCAAATTACAACTTTCCACGTTTTTCTCTATATAATTTATATGATTGTGTGAGTCTATAATAAAATGATGTAATAATAGGCATTTTTATTGGCTTTTCTTCCCAACGGAACGTGCCAAGACCTTGTGTCACTCAAATTACTGAATTCTGCATCAACAAAACACGATACATTAATTTGACTTGTCTAGATGACTGCGTGATTTGCAAACCTCTTCCTGCATTTAAATTTTACAACATAGCTTGACTCTTTAATTTTTTTTGACAATTCCTTTTATAGACTTCTAAAATACTACCCTTAAAAGACTGGACCTAATTAAAATGTTATAGTTTAAAATGCTCCCCAATTAAAGCCTTGTATCAGCAGACGCTCACCCAGCCGAGTGGAGAAAGTGTACATGCCCCAAACACAATGATGTTTTATGTGGTACCCCTCATTACACTCGGATTTGCTTCATATTAGAGAAAAGTGTTTGCTGAGCCACAGATAATTATGACAAGAAACAGAATTATCAAGGCTCCTTTCTTCTCCTGGGCTTATAAAGAATGTGTCTCTCTTTTGACTCGTACAGTAACATAATTTACATGAGGGAAACACAGAACTGCTCTATACTTTTGGAGGATATTACAGGTGCTGTATTATGCCACTGGCTTGAAGATGTTATTACTTTGTTTGGAATGTTCCACAGTATGACATTAAACAAAAGAACATTTTTATTCTAAAATTACAAAAAAAAAACTCAATACAGAATAAAATATCCAAAATCTCCTCTGTATGTGTTTTTGTATCTAATATATTGAATGTATTAAAACAAATAAGCCAAGTTACAAACCTTGCTCTGTCCACATAAAATGGCTTACCGCTAATTGTGTATGGAAACATTATATCAGTGTTCTTGCTGAGGGGTTTTGGAATGGCGGGCCCCGCCATGCTCTGGTGGGCCCCGCCATGCTCAAAAGATACCGCCAGGTATTAAGATAACCGCGCTCGCTCACACGGTCGAGCGCCGCAGGGCCTTTCGCTCACGCGATCTTGTTCTTTTGGCACGGTTTGTCCCACCGCCATCCTCCAACCTCAGCCCAGCGAGAACACTGTTATATGATGACAAACATCAAAAATATAGTGTCTGAACCAGATTTGGAGAGACTTATCCATGCGTTTGTCTCCAGTAGATTATACTACTGTAACGGCCTGCTCACTGGCCTCTCCAAACGAGCTGTAAAACAGCTGCAGTACATCCAGAACGCTGCTGCTCGGGTCCTGACTAGAACCAGGAAGTATGATCACATTAGTCCTGTTCTCAGGTCTCTGCTCTGGCTCCTGTGGCTCAGAGAAGAGACTTTAAAGCAGCTCTGCTTGTGTAAAAGTCTCTCCATGGCCTAGCACCAAAGTACATCTCGGACATGTTAGTGCCATATGAACCATCTCGGACTCTGAGGACCTCAGGGACCGGCCTCCTGCTGGTGCCAGAGTCAGGACTAAACAAGGACCGGCCTCCTGCTGGTGCCAGAGTCAGGACTAAACATGGACCGGCCTCCTGCTGGTGCCAGAGTCAGGACTAAACATGGACCGGCCTCCTGCTGGTGCCAGAGTCAAGACTAAACATGGACCGGCCTCCTGCTGGTGCCAGAGTCAAGACTAAACATGGACCGGCCTCCTGCTGGTGCCAGAGTCAGGACTAAACATGGACCGGCCTCCTGCTGGTGCCCAGAGTCAGGACTAAACATGGGGAATCTGCGTTTCAGTTTCATGCAGCTAAAATCTGGAACAGTCTTCCTGAAGATGTGAGACAGGCTTCTACTCTGACAATGTTCAAATCTAGGCTAAACAGTTTTGTTTTGATGTGCATATGACTGAATATTTGCGCATATTTTCTTTAATGTTTTGATGATTCTAATGCATTACAAAATGCATTAGAATCATCCAAGCACTTTAAATTGCCTTGTGTATGAATTGTGCTCTACAAATAAACTTGCCTTGCTTCATATATATGTAGTACTTACTTGTAGTACTTACCCAACAACTACTATCCAAGAAATGGAGAAATGATAGTGAAGTTGAAAGAACACACCATGAATCCCCACACGTTCCTGATACACAGAGCCATCACAAGAGTCATTTATCAAGTGAATAGATGAGTTCTGAATGCAAAATGTCTTTACGTCCTTAACTGCCTGATCTTCTCTGTCTTGCAGATGGCTCTTGTGTCTGTAGAGCCACGTTATACAATGTCACTACACTGTACACAAGGCCAAACTGAGACTCATTCAGTTACTCTATCGTTCCAAAACGATTTAATTGCATGTTTTGCCACCCAGTTTTAGATTGAACAAGACTGAACACGATGAGCAAGTCAAAATAATTCAGCTGTAAAATCTATTATATCATTTATTGTTAGAGAAGTTAAAAGAGGAGCAGTAGCTTGGGTCTTTTGTGGTCTTCTTACAACCTAAAATCCACCCATAATCAGACACATTTTCTCATTTGGAGAGCATTTTTAAAGGTGCACAACTTTTCTCGTGTAGAGTAGGGTCCGGCACATGCTTGCCCCCAAGGTTGTTAAATTCTCCACACTATAAACGTATCTATCTCCATGGAGACCGGCCAGGTTTGATCTGTGAAATAGCATTAAACAGACTAAATGTATGTCTAGAAGAGAATTTAAATGGTGATACTTGTTTTATAATGCTTGGATGCTGCCCCCGCGACCCGGCCATGGATAAGGAGAAGAAAATGGATGAATGTTTTATAATGCATAAAGTACTTGTACAGATGTTTGTGATCATCTTCTGAAATGATGTGAAGTGATGAGGAAGTGAAGTCCCAATTAGTAAATAGAATTGTTAATCGTTTATGGTTTGTCTATGTATTTTGAACTTTTAGTGCATTAGCCACACACATCCTTCTCTCTCTTCTCAGCACTCACCAACTAACCTTCTTCCCCTTGGTCTTGTTTGCTTTAACCTCTGCAGCACAAATCTCTCCATCCTTTGGGTTATTATATTTTCACCATCACTCCTTGGCCTCCCTGACTTTATTTCAAAACAACCACATGATTATTCTTAATTCTATCAATCCTTTTCACAAACAAGGACGACATGAACATCTTCCACTTTGCTACTTTCACCTTACTGCTATATTGTGTAAATCCTGTCTTCATTTGAACTCTCATTTGAAGACTAGTCAAAGCTATGACACCGTCCTTGTGTGGATAGATTTGGTGCATGTTTGTGTTTTTTTTTTATATACTCTTCTCAGCTCTTTTCAATACAGGATATCAACAGACTTCAGTGTTTGGAGGAGTAGAAAATGAGGGATGTGCAGTTTGAGCTGACTCTAGACTGTGGTATTTATCATCATGTGGATGGACAGTAATGGGAGCACGCATCTGTGTACCTGTCTCTACGCAGGCCTGCCCCCGAGAGGCGCTGTGATTTATGTTACACGTCAACTCTCCGGCATTTACATAGACAAACAAGGGGACGTCATGATTGTTTGTTATGATCGGGATAAATGGAGCTTCGGTAATAAAACGAGACAGGATAGGTGGAATATGAACAGTGTTAAATCTCACATTGGACTTCGCACTTCATGCTTTGCCTTTCTATTTTTTATATGTAATGTGTGCTGTATTATTATTATTATATATTATTATAGTGTTTTATTTAACCATTATTCACAACTATTGTATATACCTGTAATTTGTTTAAGTTTTATGTTTTATATTCTTATGTTCTTATTTAAAACCATAATTACAAATGTCATATATACATAATACAGCATTTTCTCATCATAATAATGCTGGTACTTTGGTCCCACATTATGAAAGTCAATTTTAAATATAAGATGACTTATATTACTATATTGCATCACAATTTTGATGGTTAACAGTCAGAAAAAATATCCACAAAATTAGATTTAAAAAAAAGAAGAGAGTCCATTAAAAAAGAAAGTATCAACTAGAGGGCAAAAAACAAAGTAAAAAACAAAACAAGAAAACAGTGCCAAGTCCCACTTTTGTGCAAATAAAACAGACATTTAGGTGCCGGTTTCTTATTGATCTCAACATTATGAAGAGTTTACATGAAATAAAACGAGCTAAAAACCTGAAATAAGTTAAACTCTTACTAGCCCTACTGAAATTATTAGTTTATAAAACCAGCAAAGCAAGATATCGTTAGAAATTTAACAAATTAAGATTTCTTTCAAACTGATTGTCTTTGTGATAAAACCTAGATTCGCTGTGTTATAACTTGTTGAATACAAAAAAGTGTTGAAACTGTTTGCATAGATTGAAATAGAATTCTCTTGGAATGTCCGTAAATGGACACATGTACTGTTAACTGGTGGCAAATCCGACATGGCTTTTAAACAGTTCTTTTTCGGGAAGAAACGTTTGAAGCTGCTATGCCGGGGGTAAAGGCTGTAAACCTGCTGTAAACAGATGCATGTGTCTAAACTATGAGCGCTCATGACATTTGGAGGGCGTTTTTCTCTGAGGGAGCAGTGAGGGAGGGGGAGTAGAGCCCATGCGCAGTGATTCAAGAGCAAATCAAATTTCAAATCTCAAAAATAGCTTTAACTTGTCAGGAGTTGTAACAACTATAATGTGATGTTCAGGGACTCTCTCCACAGCTTTGTTTAAGTACATGTAACTTTCACTAAAACATAGTAAACACAATTATATTTGAGATTTTACGAAAAATGTTGAACAATTTTGGTGATGTTTACAGCGTTATGTCCTATGAGCACTAGATATGAGACGTACCGAGCATACCATATTGTAACTGTAAGATCTTTATTTTATTTGAGGATTCTTCAAACTGTCCCTCTCCTTGAACCGACACCTTAACGTGGTGGAGGGGTTTGAGCGCTCGAATGATCCCGGGAGCTATGTTGTCGGGGGCTTCAAGCCCCTGGTAGGGTCTCCCAAGGCAAACAGGTCCTAGGTCACGGGTCAGACAAAGATTGGTTCAGAAGCCTCTTATGATGACAACAAGAACAAGGTCGTTTACGTTGCCCGGATCGGCGTCATCGGGGCCCCATCCTGGAGCCAGGCCTGGGATGGGTGCTCGATGGCGAGCGCCTGGTGGCCGGGTCTTACCCCACGGGGCCCGGCCGGGCATAGCCCGAAACAGCGACGTGGGGCCGCCCTCCCGTGGGCCCACCACCCGCAGGAGGATCCATAAGGGGCCGGTGCAGAGAGATCTGGGCGGCAGTCGACGGCAGGGGCCTCGGCAACCAGATCTCCAGACACAGAGACTAACTCTGGGGACATGGAATGTCACCTCGCTGGGGGGGAAAGAGCCTGAGCTTGTGCGGGAGGTTGAGCGATACCGACTAGATATAGTCGGCCTCACCTCCACGCACAGTTTGGGCTCTGGAACCCATCTCCTCGAGAGGGGCTGGACGCTCCACTTCTCTGGTGTTGCCCGCGGGGAGAGGCGGCGGGCTGGTGTGGGCTTGCTTATAGCCCCTCAGCTCAGCCGCCACGTGTTGGAGTTTACCCCAGTGAACGAGAGGGATGCGTCCCTCCGCCTTCGGGTGGGGGACAGGTCTCTCACTGTTGTGGCGGCCTACGGGCCGAACAGCAGTGCAGAGTACCCGGCCTTCTTGGAGTCCTTAGGAGGAGTACTGGACAGTGCACCTACCGGTGACTCCGTTGTTCTACTGGGGGACTTCAACGCCCACGTGGGCAATGACAGTGACACCTGGGGAGGGGTGATCGGGAAGAACGGCTTCCCCGATCTGAACCCGAGCGGTGTTCAGTTATTGGACTTCTGTGCTAGCCACGGATTGTCCATAACGAACACCATGTTCAAGCACAAGGGTGTCCATCAGTGCACATGGCACCAGGACACTCTAGGCCGGAGGTCAATGATCGACTTTGTTGTTGTGTCATCAGACCTCCGGCCCCGTGTCTTGGACACTCGGGTGAAGAGAGGGGCAGAGTTGTCAACCGATCACCACCTGGTGGTGAGTTCGATCCGCTGGCGGAGGAGGAAGCCGGACAGACTGGGCAGACCCAAGCGCATTGTGAGGGTCTGTTGGGAACGTATTGTGGAGCCCTCTGTCAGTAGGGTATTCAACTCGCACCTCCGGGAGAGCTTCTCCCATGTCCCGGGGGAGGTTGGGGACATTGAGTCCGAGTGGACCATGTTCTCCGCCTCCATTGTTGATGCGGCTGCTCGGAGCTGTGGTCGCAAGGTTTCCGGTGCCTGTCGTGGCGGCAACCCCCGAACCCGGTGGTGGACACCGGAAGTAAGGGATGCTGTCAGACTGAAGAAGGAGGCCTATCAGGCCACTCTGGCTTGTGGGTCTCCGGAGGTCATCGACAGGTATCGGCAGGCCAAGCGAGCCGTGGCTCGTGCTGTCGCAGAGGCAAAAACCCGGGCCTGGGAGGAGTTCGGGGAGGCCATGGAGGAGGACTATCGGTCGGCACCAAAGAAATTCTGGCAAACCGTCCAGCGCCTCAGGAGGGGGAAGCAGTGCCTCACCAACACCGTTTACGGTGCGGGTGGAGGCCTGCTGACCTCGACTGGGGATGTTGTTGGACGGTGGAAGGAATACTTTGAGGATCTCCTTAATCCCTCAGTCACGTCTTCCGAAGAGGAAGTAGAGACCGGGGACTCAGAGGCTGGCTCATCCATCACCCAAGCTGAAGTCACTGAGGTTGTTCGCAAACTCCTCGGTGGCAGGGCTCCGGGGGTGGATGAGATCCGCCCTGAGTACCTAAAGTATCTGGATGTTGTAGGACTGTCTTGGTTGACACGTCTCTGCAACATCGCGTGGCGTTCGGGGACCGTGCCTCTGGACTGGCAGACCGGGGTGGTGGTCCCTCTGTTCAAGAAGGGGGACCGGAGGGTGTGTTCCAACTACAGAGGGATCACACTCCTCAGCCTCCTGGGTAAGGTCTATTCCAAGGTACTGGAGAGGAGAATCCGACCGATAGTCGAACCTCGGATTCAGGAGGAGCAGAGTGGTTTTCTCCCGGTCGTGGAACACTGGACCAGCTCTATACCCTCCATCGGGTGCTCGAGGGTTCATGGGAGTTTGCCCAACCAGTCCACATGTGCGTTGTGGATCTGGAGAAGGCTTTCGACCGTGTCCCTCGAGATGTCCTTTGGGGGGTGCTCTGGGAGTACGGGGTCCGGGGCCCTTTGCTCAGGGCTGTCCGGTCCCTGTATGACCGGAGCAGGAGCTGTGTTCGCATTGCCGGCAGTAAGTCAGACCTGTTCCCAGTGCATGTTGGACTCCGCCAGGGCTGCCCTTTGTCACCGGTTCTGTTCATAATTTTTATGGACAGAATTTCTAGGCGCAGTCAGGGGTCGGAGGGGTCGCTGGAGAGACTATGTCTCTCGGCTGGCCTGGGAACGCCTCGGGATCCCCCCGGAGGAGTTGGAGGAAGTGTCTGGGGAGAGGGAAGTCTGGGAGTCCCTGCTCAGACTGCTGCCCCCGCGACCCGGCCCCGGATAAAGCAGCAGAAAATGGATGGATGGATGGACCGGATGGAAACTGTCAGAAAGATATGTTTTGTGTAAATTGTCCTTGCAGTTTGGCTAGACTGTTGCTTTTTGACGACATGGAGCACTACTTCCAGTGACGTGCATTCAGGGGTGGCAGGGGAGGCAGTGCCTCACCTGTCAATCATGGGGGGGAAATATATATATATATATATATGTATACATATATATAAAATATAAAATATATTATTATTATCATAAACCCCCTTACCATTTGAATCCAATATCGAACAATATTTTTTCAAATAAGACTGTCAAAATGTTCAGATGTTTGCCGTTCAGATACAGGGAGGAGGCAGCACCTGCTCTGCCTCTGGAGCACACACACTCCTCACAAACTGAGCTGGTGCAATGCAAATGATGTGTCGCTCTCTCCCTCTGTTTATAACAAATAAAAACCCCTGACCGTGTGCTCAGTGCTTCCATATTCTAGATAATGTATGAAATGTATTTCTGAAGCGTGTTTTAGGCTCATAGATTCCTTATAAAACCGCAGTAAAAGTTCACTTTGCGAGGCATCATTACATGCGCCTCATGGAAGAGGGCGCTTCTGAGCCCGGCCGTGTGTGGACATGTGCACTATCTTCTTCATTATTATTTTGTATGTAGAATCTGGACAATGTGGACGATAACATTTCCAAGTTAAAACGTTTGTTTAACCTGTTACCACCCACCTGTCCGCCGGCGAACATTTTCTATATCTCAAATATTCTCTTACATCATCACTTTTATTTCCGTGGTCAATACCAGCAAGCCATACATCATTTTAAAGCTTATTTTCTCAACAAAACGAATATGTCATTGATTTACATTGAATAATATGCCCCAAGAAGCAATTGCCAATAGTTTGTGAGAAAGTCTCAACTTTTACAAACGCATGTCCTACCTGTTTGCTGTTTATGACGGACGAAACGGCTTTAATTCTGTACATCCATGTGCTCAGTCTGTCCGTAAGGAACCATTGAAAAACAATATCCACTTGTATTTTTCCTGAAGTTATCCGATTTCAAGATATTGTCAAGTAAACAAACTTTTCTTCGTTTCTCGCCGGACGAGAATGCGCTTGTTCGGCGCATTTCTCCGTCCATAACAAATGACTTGTTTGACCTATAAAATAATGTTGGGTATCCTTCTTTTCTTCAGACTGTTTCCTACAGAATGAGACCATCCACGAATTTTTCTGTCCACGGGTTTGTTTGCTACAGCCTCCGCAAAAAAAAATGCGCCGCTTGCGACGCACATGTATTAGTCTGTTTACATCTAAACAGCGCCGCGTGCGAATGACGTAGCTCAGATTGATTGACAGATTATTCTAGCCAATGAAAATAGCTTTAAAAAGAGAGGCGGGACAATGGGGCTGATTGACACAGAATGTTCTGTATTCCCGTGCGTGAGGCTCCGGGAAGGCTGTAAAGAGTCAGATTTCTCGGCAGGATTTTGCGCATAACGTTTTCTGATTTTATTAGCCTTTTGGACGTGCATATTGTTAGATATATGTATTATTATACCAATACAAAAATAAAATAAAAATAATATATATATATATATTTTTTTAACCTCTATATGGGAAATTCATGGGTAAACTCATATTTACACATTTTCACATATTTTTTTTTTAGCAGTTATAATTGCTATTAGTGGCCTACAAAACATCAAAATGTATGTTTTATGATCATAGAGGTGCTAAAATTGTAATAAAACAGTTTGGCACAGTTGGCACATATTTGGATCACTTGTTCCGAATATACTTTTTGATACAAAAAGGTCAACAGCACCAAAATGCCTGTTCCTAGAGATCTGAAACTGTACACAGTTGTTGTCAACAAGATAAACATCATGTACAGTGAACAGCATATGCACACAATGAAGTATGTCATGCTCAGGACCATTACAAATTAACAATATTCAGGCGAGACTAAAAAAGGATGTTTTGTTTATGTTTGGGCCTCTGTAGTGCAAGTTCTGAAGCCCTAACAGTGTCCATGTGCACATCTGCAGAAACTAGAAGGCCTAAGCTTTCTAATGATGCATCACACTTGCATGTGGAACATAAGATCCTCTTTTAATAAGCAATGCCATTTGGGTATGTCCAACCATTGTGCACAGGGCGAAAATAGGTGGATGGTAACAGGTTAAAACTAAATGTATTTAGCGTTCAAACTTTTTAAACTTATAAATTGCACAGTCTAGTTTTTTTTGGGATGAGTTATGTCAGTCAGAGATGAACGGAGGCAATGGTTCTTTAACATTTTTGATAACATCAGTGATCAGATTAAAGTCAGGTTTGATCATTTTGGTGAGCTCGCTTTTCTTGGTTTGAACTTTAGTGGATTACACACTATTTTGTGAAATGTTCCAACATTTTGATGACACAAAACTGCTGAGCCTGTCAAAATATGCAACTTTGTTTGACTTTGTGAGACTAAGGGTGGATCTAGCCGGACTGTATAGCACACAAACTGTGAGGAATGAATGCAAGTCTCCAGCAGCTTCTCCTCTTTTTGGTCCAGAACAACCTGTTTAAGGAACTCTTTTGGATTCATTTGCGTTTGTAAATCTGACTCTGAAAGAGTCGTGCCTCACTTGCCCTGAACCTCACCGCACGTCACTGACTACTTCCTGCAATCTTCAACCGTTATTTTTCCATTTTTCTTGACAAACTACTTGCCTGGGGTCAAGAATACACACTTCTTAAAAAAGAGTGAGCACCTCGAGCTGAAGTCACAGCGTACCGTGCAATCAGATTAGTTCATTTCAGTGACATGTGAAACAAACAAGTTTTACAATATTTAATAGTTAATTTTTCACCTTTCTTCTTCCTTGTGTGCAGACATAATTGTTTTGATACAGACGGACCATGCCTGTTTCAGATAAGCTAATCCACCTGTCAATCAAGTCATCATGTTTGATATTGATTAAAAATACAGAGAAATATCATTATTTTTGACGGATGTACAATTATGATATTATATATTCACCATAGTAACCATCCCACCAAACAAAGTCATGCTTAGAAAAACACAGGAACCTGTCATATGCACTTTACACTTTCATGGTCAGCTTGCCTCCATTGCTTAGCCTGGAATGTTCCACAGTATGGCAGATCTGTAAGATTTTTATGATAATGATAGTATTTATTTATATTTCCATAACACAAAAAGACATCATCAGTAACATACAGTTAAGCACACAAAAATGAATGAAAAGCAGAAAGAAGTGCAATCAGTTACATCTTCATGACACAAGCGGGTTGCAGTCCACGACCTGAAATGTTACATAGTGCCTCTTTAACCAAATAGTCAGCTAGCTATACACATACATACTAGTTGTACTTTTGAACACACAACACACACTGTAGGGAAATAGAAGTCTATCTTTCATCATCAGATTCTGCCCAGGCACAAGATCGGAGGTGATTTTAGTTCTGTTTCATACACTAGTCGTAAATTGTCTTCGTAATATGTACATAATAATGTATGTTACACCTGCTCTAAATAATTTGTATATACTGCCAACCTTCATTAAGATATTGACAGTTGACAGTATTGGCAGTAAACATTGACAATTTAGAAATGACTCCAGAGAACCACTTACACAAAAGAACTAAATGAGTCTTTGTCTCCGGACCAAGTCACACTAACTCATTCTCCAGACCTAAAACATGGAGTATAATATATGTATAACTACCGGTATATGTAACCAAAACACGCCAATATTATAGATCCTTTTTTATTTTAGTAATCATAATATAATAATAACTAATAACATTAATACAGACAGCACAGTATAACAAAACATGAATGAAATTACGTCCCAACATGTCCTACACATAAGTCCCATTTAGTCCAAAGTCTATCAAAGATGTCCATTTTCAAATTGAGTCTGAAAGTATTTTTTCCATTTGTCTGTTATTATGTCAGTCCAGTCCTTTATCGTTGGTGAGATTTGTGTCATCTATTTCTTTGTGATGGCTTTTATCATTCCTGTCTGACAGACGGCCAATCCTCACTGTAAATAATGTTCTCAATACCATTTATTTACCTCAGAAAACTTGTCAATACGAGCAGACATTAAAATCGATAACAGTAATGGATGAGGGAGCATTCATCAGTGTGTGTGCTCTCTGCCTCTGCTCCAGCCAATCACAGCCAACACTCAACTCTGAGAGCTTGGTTTGGTCCTCATTCGCTGTGATTGGGTCACTTTTGATCAAATAAAAGTAAAATTTAGGCTTGCATGCATTAATATATAGTTTCTGCATGGCAAGATGTTTTCTGAAAGAAAGAAGGTACAAAGATAACAAATTGTGCAGCAATATTAATTATTACAATATTTGTAGAGTAGAGTTCACAAACTCATGATTTTCTGTCAGAATATGTCTGCCATATAGTTCTAATCTATGACACCCGTGGATCATTATATTTTGGACATTTTAAATCTCAATACTGATCTAAAACAAGCCATTTTACTTTTGGGATGAAAACTGCTGCACCCTTTTGCACCAGTGGAGAGCTTTAGGAAGCAGCAGATTTTTTCCATTTTTCCATTTGTGTCAAAATACGCAATGCCATCAAACCCTACGTGTGTCACCAATAAGAGACTAAAATGGCAGAACAAAGTAAGCAAAGAGAAATGAGCGTGACACAGGGAGCCTGGGAGCCTGGACTGACTGAGCAATAGCATCTTGTCCACAGTAGAATAAAGATTACTCATATTTTCATTATGAACATGGTTAAATGAGAAGGGGAAACTCTTAATATGTTTAAAAGCTCCTAAAAGTCCATTTTGCCTCCTTTAAAGTAAAACATGTCAATAGTTAAATCATTCTTTTTTTTTTTTTTTTTCTTTTTTTTTATTGATTTTGCATTTAAAAAGACACCACATAGTGCACTCAAAACATCAAAGCAAGTATAATCATAAGTTACATAAACTTATACATATCTATATACACATATACCGGTACATGTACATGTATATACACATCAGGTGCTGTAACATTGGTACCCACCACTTGACCGAGGAACCTAGCATGCCAACTGGAACCAGTGTCGAGGGCAAACGCACAGGCAAGCCAACACAGGACCCCCCCCAATTAACTTCAGGGCGGCCCCGACCCATGCCGGAGCCAGTACTGATCCAAAATGCGGAGCTCACAAGGCCGCCTTTATCCCGTGTCCAGGAATCCACTCGACCGTCCAAGAGAAGGCACGGAAATTGGGATCAAGCCTCTTACCCCGCGCCAAGCCGAAGCTGGGACTCCAGCACCGCACTATACATATACCTGTACATATACGCATACACACATAGATACCTACGCACCTACACCCCTACACCCTTATACCCCTACACCCTTACACCCCTACACACCCCCTAAAAAGAGAGGAGAGGAGAAAAGGGGGGGAAATATATATGTAATAATAATAATAATTAAAAATAATAAAATATAATCATAATCACCATAATAATAAATAATAAATAAATAAATAAATACAAATAATAATAGTAAGTACTGTATTTTACATCTATAAGAGGTTTTGGAGCAGCACCAATTATGTTCTTTACCTTGAGTTCCATATCTACAGTAATATCTGCTCACCATGATCCCTTCAATTTATCAAGTTATAGCATATCTACTTTAATGATTAGTAAGTTTATCCCGTAAATTTAGTGATGGTTTTCTTAATCTGAAAAGCCCATGGTAATCACCTTATTCCATTCCTCTCCAAAAAAGGAGGCTAGTGGGGACCAGTTTTTAACAAAGGGTCCTACAGAGCCTTTCAGGACGTGTGAGAGCCTCTCCAGTAAGGACATGATCTTCTCCCTCCACATACGAAGATCTGGAGGTTCATCGTCTAGCCATCTTTGTAGGATTGTTAAGCGGGCTGCAAATAATAAAATTCTCAAAATATATTTATGTTTCTTCTCGGAATATGTGTCTAGTCCTAAAACAAAACAATAAGGATCTGCTGGGATATTTATGAGTTATATCATTCTTGAACAGAAAATGGGGTAAAGCTTCATCGAGTTGTTGTACTTCTACTTTTGAGCTACTGTAAGTAAATTGTGTGCATTTTAGCTTGACTTGCAAGCTGCTCAGATCAAAAAGGAAAACATTGAAAAAATAGTCACAATGGTATAAAACATTCCACTAAGTATGTAGTGTTTCTCATTAACCCTTGATTGAAGATGATGGCTCTTGTGATGTGGGCCCTGAACACCTCAGCCACTGTGCACTTCTCCGTCTGTAGTGGTTCTCTCATTTACACTTCACTCTAGCTGGAAGCGCCCTCTTGTGGGCCGGGGTGTAACTAGGCAACTTGTGGGATTCCCTTGCTGCCTTACCATGACAAAGTGCTGGTGTGCGCTGCAGTATTCCTTCAGCCGGCTCCTTGTCTGATCAAATACAACCCCGCCAGCAGAACAATCTATCAATGTAAGTTCTTGTCCTACTATAAAGTCTACAGTGTAGTGGGCATTTACTCTCTCTATACCTCAAATTCTATTCTATTGGGGCTCACTCAAGTTTGAATCAAGAATTGGGTGGATTTTCTCTTTTTACAAAGAACCAAAAATGATTAAGACAAAGGTGCTTCTTGCTGTTTTCTCCTTCTGCACAAAAACAGATGAAAACTTTTTGTCTGAAACCATAACAAACTTGAAGAAAGAGTGTTTAGGTCTCAAACTGTGAGAGTTTTTATAGACTTCCAAAAGGTCATTCTCTGCTTAGAATGCTGTTGTTCTTGAAAATGAGGTCATATATAATTAACTCTTTCCATCTTTACATTTGAACACCTTTTCAGTGTTATGGCTGTTATATATTTAATGTGACCGGGTTTGGGGTTATAGGATAACATCGTAAACGAAATGCTGTAGAAATGGCAGAATAAAATATAAAATATAGCGGCAAGAGGCAATGATGGGCCTTCGCCACACCGCCGCTAACGTGCCCCAATTTTCCTTTTATTACACCTAGTGCTGAATCCGTGGCGCTGTCACACCTTCTCCCCTTTATTTTACAAATAAACGTAAAAGTTTGCGGCTGCATCGCACAATGTCCATCATTTTTAATGGACAAATTTGGATAGCTTTTCAAGCCCGACTCCTGAAGATGAGTCCCACCAAATGTTAGGTTAATTGGCTAAAGCCCAAGGAGGAGTTTGTAGAAGTAGAAAGTGTCAGCGATTTTACCATTGGAATAACACGGTAGGTTTCTGTCATCGCTACGGCTAAGCCGACATGGGTCACATTTACTTTTTTGATCGGGATGCTAAAATTGAATTTTGTGCCTTTTTTCATAAACAATTAACTACATTTGCACTCCTCATGTAAAATTGTATTTCACTCTGTAGGGGGCGCTATCGTGCCAAATGAATTTGTTTCACTTCAAGTAGGTTTAGGGCGAAGGGTTTAATAACGTATTCAATTCAATTGTATGTGCAAACAGCAGCAAATTTAAAATTTGGGGAATTTTCTGAAATTCTAGCTATAGTTTTTCCAATTTGCCGTGAAAGATATCGAAATAAATTTTGATAACTTTTGATGTTCCACTCCCCAACACCATTTTCACAAAAAAACAGCTTTTCTGGCCACCGCCCTAGGAGGAGTTTGTATAAGTACGACATTTGGAAAAACTCCTGAGTCATGCTTAGCAAACTTTTATCCAATATGGCCGACATTTGGTCATCTCTTGTCAGCATCTACCTCCACCAAATTGGCGCTAACGTGCCAATTCTTTTCATTTTAGAAAAAGCAGATCTATGAATTAGATGCACCGTTGTGTGGGCCGCAGTTCAAAGCGTGGGAAAAAGTACAACAAATATGGCAGAATTGTTTCACTTGATGTCAAACTAGGTTTTTGTTGGAGTAAAAAAAAAAAAAAAAAAAAATCTAGATTGAGTTAAAATCATCTGTAGATTATCTTTTCATACTTCCTCTGTCTTGGAGGTCAGGAAATAGAACATTCAATTTTAAACCAAGATCTACAAAGACGTAAGCTGCGTTTCTGCGTTTTCTCTTCACCTCTCACTCTATGTCGAAATTTAAACCACACTGACTTCTAACCTGTATAATGAGCGGTGCCAAAGCCAGTTGCTTCAGTTAGGAGCAGTTTTAAATGCATTATTTAATAGCCTCCATCTATGAATTGATGAAATTAATCTTTGATGGCTTTGTGATGAATCATGCATTATTAGACCGCATTGATGTCGAAATACAGCGGCACAATTATTTCTCACCACCTTCAGCTCTGTTCCACCCAGCCTTTTGCACTGCTTGCCTTTTGCATTGTGTGGAATCCATATCAATCTTTTGCTGTATATGTGATTAGTGGCAATAGCATGATAAAATCCTTGATTAAATCTGCTGTTAGCCCTGGGTCCAGCGGCCATAATGAAATCTGATATGCGTGATAGGGCTCTGCATACAGACAGCCCACATTACCGCTGTAAAAAAGATGAATGCGTGTTGCCTGTGCTTGGACATTGCATCTCATTCTTTCTTCCAAGTGGAAAACAAGCTCCACTGGAAATTGGATGGTGAAACGAGAGAGGCCAACGGGGTTGTTAACGCCTTGGATACGCTACCTTTGTCCTGTCCATGTTAATCACGCAAGAGGATGGAGAGTGCTGGTTCAGATTGGATGCGCACAGCAGCTCTGAAGCGCTCCTCTCCGCTCACCCAGGGGTAATCTGCGTCCGCTCGGCCCACAGACAGAGGCAATAACGCGGCCCGAGCAGAGGGTCCTCTCCGTGGGTGAGGGTTAGGGCAAAAGTGTGCTCAGTATGCGCAGGTGTAAATGAGACGTCACTCTGGATACAGCCGTTGGGAGAGAATGGATGTTGTTAGTGTTAGTTTTCCTCTTTGGATGGGTGAATAGAATAAAGAAGTTTGGGCAGTTCCTGAGAGAAGGCTCAATAGGTAATCTAAGGAGGATGCATGGGGTGACACTTAAATTGTGCAATGTGTAACTTTTCTGGCGGAACTTTTCTCCAGCACCTGCTTGTCTCCACAGTGATGCTATCATGGTATGTTGAGTGTAATGATGTAGTGTTAATAATGCATGTCACAATCTATTTTATTATTTGATATAATTGGAATTTTTCAGGACACAATATAATCGTTAGAACTAAAATAATGTTAATATGATCATTCTAAAAGCTAAAAAGTGAGCCTGAAGTAAAATGCTGTTTATGTCGCTTTGATATTGGGGGGCCTAATTTAAAAGTGGAATAATGACGTAGGTATTTAAACCTTTCTAACTCCTCCATAGTATTCACAGACATGATTTATTTTGGGCCACAGCTTTAGATCAGCTTTTCGAGACACAAAAGTGAAGCAGGTGACATCCCCAAACAGCTCTCACTCCAAAGTGTCCAAAGTGTCATAGTGACTCACATGGCTCTTTCTCACAAGTTTGAAAAGATAACATGTTTTATATTCAGAATAAGACAGCATGTAGAGGTCTATTTTTTTTCCACAAAGTTCTGCTTTTACAATACACTTTCTTGTGTTGGAAAGTGAGAAAAACTATATATACATAACAAGTTTATAATTCTGAAAGTCTGATTTCATAACGCTGGTCACAAACAGTAATCTATTAGAGAGATAAAATAAGATGTTAGGGTTTGGTCAAGTAAGTGGTAAAGTAACTTTGAACCTTTAATTGTTAAAATGTGATATTTCTTCTTACAATAATCATAACCTCAATTTGATATTGTGACACCCTTAGTTGATGAAAAAAAGGAAGAAGAAATACCTACCGTACTAAACATGCCTGCCCTCATATAGTGTATTTGTCCTGTACAATACAGTAAAGTGTCTCTGATACTGGGCCTGTGGCAAGGCAAGTTTATTTGTAGAGCACAGTTCGTACACAAGGCAATTCAAAGGCTTCACTCAACAGGAAAGAAATGCATTAAAATCACAAAGACATGACAGAAATCATAAAACAGTTTAAGACATGAAAGAGAAGAGTGGAAAGAAAATCCTTTCAGTCGTATGCACAGCTAAACAAAACTTAGATTTGAACATTGTCAGAGTAGAAGCCTGTCTCACATCTTCAGGAAGACTGTTCCAGATTTCAGCTGCATAAAACTGAAACGCAGATTCCCCATGTTTAGTCCTGACTCTGGCACCAGCAGGAGGCCGGTCCATGTTTAGTCCTGACTCTGGCACCAACAGGAGGCCGGTCCATGTTTAGTCCTGACTCTGGCACCAGCAGGAGGCCGTCTGGCACCAGCAGGAGGCCGGTCCATGTTTAGTCCTGACTCTGGGCACCAGCAGGAGGCCGGTCCATGTTTAGTCCTGACTCTGGGCACCAGCAGGAGGCCGGTCCATGTTTAGTCCTGACTCTGGCACCAGCAGGAGGCCGGTCCCTGAGGTCCTCAGAGGCCGAGATGGTTCATATGGCACTAACATGTCCGAGATGTACTTTGGTGCTAGGCCATGGAGAGACTTGTACACAAGCAGAGCTGCTTTAAAGTCTATTCTCTGAGCCACAGGGAGCCAGTGCAGAGACCTGAGAACAGGACTAATGTGATCATACTTCCTGGTTCTGGTCAGGACCCGAGCAGCAGCGTTCTGGATGTACTGCAACTGTTTTACAGCTCGTTTGGAGAGACCAGTGAGCAGGCCGTTACAGTAGTCTAATCTACTGGAGACAAACGCATGGATAAGTCTCTCCAAATCTGTGATGTAAGTCATGTATAATTCACACCCGTAACCTGGTGAACTAGGCAAGGCAAGTTTATTTGTAGAACACACATGACAGAAATCACAAAATCACATTCAATTGAATAATTTTGCTGACATGAATCAAATATTTAGCTTTTTGATCAGCCAGATGGAAAACCAAATCTTTTGGACCACACTGACAGACACTCCAGACACTCTTTCCCATATTTATTTGACATTGCCAGCGTGACAGGCGTCTCCAGGATGGGCACATCGCTTTTAGGTTGATTCTTTCCCATGTTTGACCAATCCACTGCTTCCTTCTGTGAGAATGCACAAGTGTAAACTTCATCACGCCATTGATTCATTCACTGCCCTCGTGCTGTCCTCGGGCCTGGATGATGCAATAGAACGCCAGATTCCCAGATTCAGTGTTAAGATTTACTTTTCCCATTAGAGTTACAAATATGCAAACAACATGCAATTACTTTCTGTTCACTTACTTCTAAACTCTTTTCAAACATTGGACTTTGAAAGCTGTTTTTCATCAAACGCAATTGATTCTGATTTGCATTAAACTTCAGCTTGAGGATTTTTGAAAACCTGGATGACCACCGGAAAGGCCTTTCCTGTGGGAAAACCTTGCACAAATGGTCTCATTATTTGATTTCACAACACATAAACTTTGTCCAACACGTGCCAAATGAAGTGGAAATTGTCTCAAAACCTCTTCTTCCTTCTCCATGTTGCTCTCCTCTATTGATTTTATATGTGTTTTTGTATAATAGCCTAGAGGTAACATGGCTTGGCCTAATTTATCTGATGTTAATAAGTGTCAGTGCAGAAAGGGCTTATTGCTAATACCAGTTCCCCTGCTGTTCCACGGCGCTGCGACCTTGACAGATAATAAAAAGCTGCACGGTAGGAATCCCTGGCCAAGAAATGCATCAAATAAAGTGCGCTCCTATGGCTGAGCGTCCCTTTGTTCTCCTCCTCATGCCTTTCATGTCATCCACAAATGTTTGCCATGAAATCACATGTCACACTGAGATGATGAACACTGTATGTACAAACACCAGCAGCTTTAATCTACTTATGTACCCCAAAGGACTCCCAATGTATTAAAATATCTACATGTAAATCCCAGGGAAAATCAAAAAAGAACATGTACTGTTTACTGTTTGAAGGTTTCTTCCAATGCCTCATAAATATCTTGTCTGTTTTGGTGATGAGAAATGCAGATGTCTTACGGGCACATTGAAGTCATTGGGCCGTGCTTGCTAGTGCATAGCCAGTTTTGTCTTTACGTCCAGTGGCTGTGCGTCCTGGCGTCCAGAGACGCAAACTTGCATATGTGATCATTCTAACCAATCAGAGGGAGAGCTGCTAGAGCGGAGCAGCGCGAAGCAGAGTGAGCCAACGCTGAAGATTTAAAAGCCCTATTTAAGAAAACGGAAGGATTTTGAACCAAAAAAGATTATGACCTGAAAATAGGCAGATATTGCCATAAAATCCAACCTTTGTGCCGAACATGAGCAGTTTGTTTATACATTGCGCTTGCTGTAGAAAATGCTTCTGAGCTTTTTTTCACTACAGTACCAGAGGACTGGCCACTAGGGCCGACTTGTGACAGGTTTAAGATAGATACCCTATCCAGATGATTGAATAGATCCATGATACAAATTAATGGATCTTCACTCCTTTTTGTCTTAATATCTTGAGAACCAGCCACCAGAAGCCCGGGAAAACAGCCTCATGGATCTATGAAATCAATACCAATGGATGATGATTATATGTTTTTTTTTCGGAAACAACAGCCAATCAGTGTAGGCTTCCGTCTGCCTCGGGTGAATGAATGGCTCCACACAGTGGCCGTGATTGGAAATATAAACTCATTAATCCATTTAGGCTCTTCATGGCTAATAAATGATGTACATATTTGACCAGGCTCTATGTGTTTTATTAATGCAGTATTTCCTAAAGTGAGGTCAAAGGCATTGTACGGGTCCCCCAAAGGTTGTTCACACAACAAATATGAAAGCATATTGAGTTTGAAGTAAATTTGAAATATATTTGTTCAAAAGTATTACTTAACCTAGCCCACAGACATATATGTAGTTTTGTACTTTGTTCCTGAACCATTAAACTGTTCAACATAGACGGAAATTTACCTATATGAACACAGCTCATGTAAGAAGACACAAATACATCAAATGGATTGATCTTTTATTTATTTGTATTTTGAGGGCCAGCTTATTTATCATAAAATGTCATTAACTGGCGTTTGTTATGAAAATGTATTAATCTGGCGGCCCAACATACTAGATGATCACGGTGTTACAAGGCAAGGCAAAAAACTTGGTTCAAAATCTGGTTCAAAACAACTATCAAAAGAAAAAAGAGGTTCAGATTTATCTAAAAATGACTTTATTTCAGCTCAGATCAGAGCGTTGCTGTACTGGTGTGATCCAGAATATGAAGCTCAATGGAAAAATATTGAGAGTAATGTGGTGCCGGGTGTTCCTGTACAGACCTTACTGGCAGATGACAAACGAGTCATTTGGAGGAAGTCCCTGGGTTAAATCTGTGCTTACAACACGGAAGGAGCTGATCAAAACATACAACCTTAACAAAGAAGTTAACAGGACAGATCTGAGACAAAATGTATAAAGGTTTTCTATAAAAACAAAAGGAAAAGCTTTTATGTCTTGAAAAAATCCATTGACTCAGAAACAGGTCTTTTATATGTATTTACAAATAAGGAGTTATTATAACCAAGAAATTACGAAACAAACCAATAACTACTATAACTCTGGACAGCTACTCTACTAAATAATACATTAAAAACAAATGTGAAAGAGAAGGTAACCTTGTTTTGACTGACGAAGACTGTCTTGTTGTTCAGAAATATTGGACAGAGATCAACATGTGGAACATGTGGGACTCTTAATTTCATTCAAATGTGGTGTGATTTTGTTTGGTGATTTTTTTTTTTTTAATGCTACTTGTGATCGTTTTATTTTGAATTTAGCCCTCTAGTCGTGTTCTGTTCTGTGTTTCACGTTTCTTCAATTTAAAAAATAAAAATTTGTAAGCATCCTCAAACACTTCTAGAATGTTTACATCTGACTAAATGCAACCAAATATGAGAATTCCAATCCTTAACCCCTAGACATATACAGAAGATTGCCAGCTACATTAATAATAGCATGGAATATTATGCATTAAAAGCAGTCATTTCCAAGCCTCAACAGAGGGATGGCAGAGGGCTTTATGATAATGCTGTAATGACCATCCTTATTCAGGAGATTAGAGCCTGAGACTGGGATTTTGTGCTTTCATTAATCTCCTCTAAGACCCTTCATAAGAGCTTAGTTCAGATGATTGTGTGAGATGCTGACCAAATAGTTCTTTCTGGCAAATACAGCCTCTCGCTAAACAACCATCAGCCACTTTTCCTTTGTTTGAAACAAAGGCAAATGCTTAACTAGCAAAATTTGTGCTATTGTTCAAATCGTTGATATGCACGTGTTTCCCTGCAGTGGTACATAGGAAAGTACGTTCAGTAAGTTTTTCGAGATTCAGGTAGATATGTGCAGTTTATGGTCAATTGGTCAACTTTTTACGATTATGGGGGTAAAATAGATTGGGTGGATTCATAACTTGTTTTCTTCTCTAGAGGAGAATCTCATAAAAAATGTTAAAAGTTAATTTGTGCATTTCCTCCAAACTATTATTATTGTAGGTATATAACCACATGTTAATGGACAAACATGGGCTAAAACATGCACGTTGTCCCACTTTTGCCATCTTAAACAACTCTTTCATACACAAGTGTACTACAACATTAGAGGCAGAAGTGTCTTGCCCAAGGACAATTCCCAGCAGTCTCCCAGACCTGGTACAGCCCTTTTTAGCGTTAGCTTATCTTTAACCGGAGTGTGATATTTAATAAAAATCACACAAAAAAGTACAGAGCAGTGGATGGAGATAGGGGGTAGGTGAAAAGAGCATTTTTCTGAGCACCGGAGCCTCAGATACAGTTCAGAATAACTCAAACATGCATGAATCAATCAAAATACAACTTTGACCAGGACATGATGAGGGAACTACGTTATAACATGGTTCAAACTCAAAACTCCAGTGTACATGGTACACTCCTTTTAAATGTTAGTATGCAATACTGGTCTAAGTTTTTCTGACCATATTTCCACTGTTTGACATCCTGAGTCAGCAATATATGGAGCTTATGTAAAATGACAGATACAGAGAGAGCAGAGGACATGAGTCAGTGTGTGAGCAATTGGCCAGAGGTGACTGTCTGCTTCAAAAAGAACATATTATGAACAGAATTTTGCTGAACGGTGCTGTCAATGTGCTCAGAGATGGAGGGGGACTCAGGTCAACTTTTATATACTGTATATATATATATATATATATATATATATATATATATATAGGTGGTCTTGTCACCCAACTATTTAGGATCAGATCGGACATTTTGTTGTTCTGTTGTGCTGAGAGAGAGAGAAATAAAACATTTCTTATAAACATTATATAATAAAAAATTGTGAATTGAATTGTGAAACAAGTGAATATTTTCCATGGATATCTCATTCTACAAAAGCACATAAATACATTTTGTTACGTTGATGAGTGTGTAATCATAAAAATGGGCTTTAACAAGATCCATTTGTATACAAATGTAGGAGATTCAAGTAAAGCCTCAGTCTTTGGAATTAAAAACTGTTGTGGGTAATTCTGTATGGAGTTTCTGATTTAGTGAATATACAATTAATCATTTGCACTCCAGACATTAGCTCATATATAATGCATGAGTCACATTTGGAGATGGCAGGCCACCGATGCATGTCCCTGTCATTCAATGAGTCTGACCAATTACGGAATAGTAGCTGCAGCTGACTGTCTATAATCATTTTTGGGGCAGATGTGCGCAGGTTGGATCAGCATCAAAGCCTGCGTAGTTCATTACCAGAACTCAGCTGCACAAAGCTAATGCTAACAAGATGAGAGGTTTGGGACGCTGTCTTAAAATTGGGTTTTTATGTTTATTTTTTCCTTAACCCAATTAGAGGTGACAGTCAGTGTAGTTTATGCCAGTGTTTCCCAACAATACAAATACAAGATGATACTGAGTAGTGTTTGAATATTAAAATTAATTTGTAGTAATTTTATATATATTTAAGAATGTAGGATAATGTATGCATATATAAGACTGAATAATAATGATAATTGTCACTATACCACTAATCAGATTTAGGGGTCGGAAGGAGTATTTCACAATAATCATGAAACATTATGAGATGGAGCATATCTTGAACCTGTTCAATGGACAGTGCGTTTACACAGTTTCAAACTAAAAGTCATAATGATTGATGTAAAAAGTGGAAAAATGCTTAAGAAAATATGTACTCTTTGTATAGCAATCTTTTCATAAGTCAAATGCATTTCACTGCTATTGAAATATGAATCCATCGCGCCTTGATAAAATGTATGCAATATAAATGTATTTATTTATTTTGCACATTTGAAACAGGGCGCAGGAAGAGGCATTAAATTAGCCTTATATTAAAGCGAATTAAAGTGAATAAATACAATTCACATATAATTGTAGCTGGGCATTGATGAAAAAAAAAATCCCAATATATTAATTTAGGCAAGTTTGATTACTATAATAACACATTTCAATGAAATATCAAAGATTTTTTATTTGACATTTAGGATATGTTGTCAAAGCTAATGTGAAAATTGTCTCCACAATGTACAGCCCAAGCAAAAACTGAGCTCTTGATGTGACACATTTTGGAACATGAAAGAGACTCCAGCCACAAGAGGCCACTATAGAAACAGTTTTAAAATATAGCCGCAAGCGGCAATGATCGACCCTCGCCACGCCGCCGCCACGCCGCAAGAGGAGGGGGCGCTAACGCGCCCCAATTGTCCTTTTATTACGCCTACTGCTGAATCTGTGACGCTGTCACATCTTCTCCCCTTTGTTTTACCATCAAAAAGCTATTTTATTTTGAATTCTTGGCAAAATGTGCGGCTTTGCCGCACAGACACCGTGACTCTTTGAATGAAAATGTGGATAACTTTTGATGGTCCTGAAGATGAGTCTCACCAAATTTCAGGTTAATATGTCTAACGCCCTGGGAGGAGTTTGTGAAAGTCTAAAGTGTAAACATGTTCTGGCGATTTCCCCATTGGAATAACATGAAAGGTTTCGGTCATCGTTACGGCAACGCCATAACAATTATGACATGGGTCTCATTGACTTTTTTGATGGGGATGCCAAAATTGAGTTGTGTGTCAAATTTCATATAATTTCGCAAAACTAAACATTTAACCTCCATATAAAATCTGCAGGGGGCGCTGTGGCGCCAAATGAATTTATTTCACTTCAAGTAGGTTTAGGGCAAAGAGTTTAACAACTGATTCTAATTTGACGCAATTCGGACTTTATCTGCGCAAACGGCAGAAATTTTAAATATGGGAGATTTCTGAAATTTTAACTACAGTTTGCGGCTTCGCCGCACAGAGACCGTGAGAGGTATCAATGTAATTTGGATAACTTTTGATGTCCCACTCCTCAGTAGCATTTTCACCAAATTTCAGCTTTTTAGGGCCAACGCCCTGGGAGGAGTTCGTAAAAGTACGACGTTTGAAAAAACTCAGAAGTCATGTTTAGCCATTTTTGAAGCAATATGGCCGACATTTGGTTGGGCGGACGGCGTTGCCGTAATAATATTTTTTACTTCTCTTGTCACCATCTACCTCGGCGCCAAATTTCATGATTCTACGATCAGATTTTTTTTGGGTCATTTCCCATCTCTAAATGCATTTTTGGTACATTTGGGGGCGCTGACGCGCCAATTTTTTTATTTTAGAAAAGGGAAATAGCCAGAATGTAGAGAGGCACGATTTTTAGAGGTGTGAACATTTTTGTGACTTTTCGTCAATGTTCACTGGGTGAAAAATAGGGGGGTTGGTCCCGAGAAGAAAAAATAGGGGGGTTGGTCCCGAGAAGAAGAAAGAAGAAAGAAGAAAGAATATTAAAGCCGCAAGCGGCATCCAACGGCCCTCGCGGGCCGCCGGCCTTCCGACTCTGCGCTTTCGACTTGATAAAGATGGCGCCCTTATTGTATTGAATTAAAAAAGAACTTGACAGACGGAGACACATTGGTCATGGCCAATCCAGTGCAAATCAACACAAGTGTCAGTCAAATTTGCTGCTCCGCTGCACAGAGACCGTAGCACTTAGAATATAAATATGGATAACTTTTGATGCCGCGCTTGTGTAGATGATATTTCCCAAAGTAAAGCTTGATCGAGCTATTGCCCACGGAGGAGTTTGTTAAAGTGTGAAGCATAAATTTGAACATTTCATAGATTTAGCGTTTTTCCCATTTGTGACAGTATATTTGCAGCTCCACGGCACAGAGACCGTAGCACTTAGAATCAAAATATGACTAACTTTTGATGCTTCCTTTGTGTAGATGATTTCCCCCAAATATGAGCTTGATCGGGCAATCGCCCTAGGAGGAGTTTGTTAAAGTGTGAAGCGTAAAAATGTGGTCATTTTAGAGATTTCGCTGTTTTCCCATTTCTGACATATATTTGCGGGTCCGCCACACAGAGACCGTAGCACTTAGAATAAAAATATGGATAGCTTTTGATGCCCCGCTTGTATAGATGATTTTCCCTAAATATGAGTTTGATCGGATAATCGCCCTAGGAGGAGTTTGTTAAAGTGTGAAGCGTAAAAATGTGGTGATTTGAGGGATTTCGCGATTTTCCCATAAGGATAACATGGGATATTTCTGTCATGGCTACGGTTACGCCGTACAAAATATGACTTTGTCTCTCATACTTTTATGATCAGGATGGCAAATTAGAATTTTGTGCAAAATATCATGTCATTTGGAAAAACTCTATTGTTTATAGGCCACTCTGAAGGCCAAATAGTCAGAATTCTGGGAAACGTTTGAGGCTCCGTCGCACAGAGACCTTAAAAGCTATCCTTAAAATTTGGATAACTTTAGATGCCCCACTTGTCTAGAGGACGTACACCGATTTTGAGGTCGGTGGGCAAAACGCACTAGGAGGAGTTCGTCAAAGTTTGAAACAGAAAAATGTGGATATTCGAGAGATTTAGCGGTTTTCCCATAGGGATAACATGGGAGATTTATGTCATCGCTACGACTACGCCGTAAAAATTAAGGCATTTGTCTGATTGGCTTTTTTGATCGGGACGCCAAAATAGAAATTTGGGTAAAGTTTAGAAAATTTTGGTAAAACTAATTTTTGACCTTCAATGTTAATTTAAAGGTCACTCTGTAGGGGGCGCTATCGCGCCCATTTAAATTTTGTCAGCCTAAACTGGTCCAAACTAGAAAGTTTAACAACTGATTCAAATTTGGTCCTAATCGGACTGGTTTTGATCAAATGGGAGCAATTTTTAGATCTGCAATATTCCAAAATAAGTTGTCCAACTTTGCGGCTGCGCCGCACACAGACCGTAAAAGGTATCTCAAAAAATTGGATAACTTTAGATGCCCCACTTGTCCAGAGGACGTACGCTGATTTTGAAGTTGGTGGGCAAAACGCCCTAGGAGGAGTTCGTCAAAGTTTGACGTGAACAAAATGGCTAACACAGCGTGTTTTCATTTTCAAAGGAAGATGGCGGCCATAGGGTAAGTCTGGGGGCGTGGCCACAATGATTTTTTTTGTTTGTCCTCACGAGAGGAATGCGTGTCCCGAATTTCGTAGCTTTACGTCAAAGTTGACCTCGGGGCGTCTCCCATAGGCGCAATGTATTTTGACTTTTGTCGGTGGCGCTGTCGCGCCATTTTTTAACGAAAAAAAAAATGGCCCAGAAAAAATTAAATTTTTCGCAGATTCTGAATTTTGGGCAAAGTTTGGTGAGTTTTTGAGCATGTTCAGGGGGTCAAATTAGAGTTAAAAGCGATGAAGAACAAGAAAAATAATAATAATATTTTTAGCAAAAACAATATAGCCGTTTCCACTATAACAACAAATTATGCATCGTTTGAAAGCTCTAAGCCTTCCCGATGCCGCCATGGGGTGGAATCATCATTACGAGCGCTTACGCGCTCGTCACTCCCTATTCCGTCGGGATGCCCCGCCCACTCCCCATAGACTTCCATTGATTTGAGCAGATACAAGCATGGCCCATGCCTGCGGCATGGATTCTCGCATACGGGACAATGCCAGGAGGGTTTTTGAAGGAATGCAGCGCTTCGCGCTGCTGTTGTCAACAATTAGTGAATGGACTACGCCCATTCACTAATTGTTGACTATTTCTGTCATAGCAGGAGTAAGTATGCATGATCCATGCCTTCGGCATGGGCTAGTTCACTGTACTTGCCAGGGGCGACGGGGAACCAAACATGCGGGCTGCGCCCGCATGTTTGGTCAGACAGTTGCAACGCTGCCTTCGGCAGCGTTGCGGGAGCAATAGGCCCTCCGCCCTGCTGGGGCTCGGGCCTAATAATAATAATAATAATATTTTTAGCAAAAACAATATAGCCGTTTCCACTATAACAACAAATGATACATCGTTTGAAAGCTCTAAGCCTTCCCGATGCCGTCATGGGGTGGAATCATCATTACGAGCGCTTACGCGCTTGTCACTCCCTATTCCGTCGGGATGCCCCGCCCACTCCCCATAGACTTCCATTGATTTGAGCAGATACAAGCATGGCCCATGCCTGCGGCATGGATTCTCGCGTACGGGACGATGCCAGGAGGGTTTTTGGAGGAATGCAGCGCTTCTCGCTGCTGTTGTCAACAATTAGTGAATGGGCTACGCCCATTCACTAATTGTTGACAGTTGCAACGCTGCCTTCGGCAGCGTTGCGGGAGCAATAGGCCCTCCGCCCTGCTGGGGCTCGGGCCTAAATATTCCGATGCGAAAACAATGTTTCCCATTTTTCAAATATCATAAACTATACATTTTCGGAAAGCGCTCGCGCTTTCCTACCTCATGGTGTGGGTCCCTGGTCACTGACGGGTACTTTCGTTAATTTTGAGTGGGCTCCGCCCACTTTGTGTTTTTGGCCCTCTATACAGTAATAATGTTCAATTTTTGCATTACATGCTTATATGCACGGAACATGCAAGAGATGGGGAACGTATTCGTGAGCTACTTAGCGCAAATGAGTGCTTTATATGGGGATGACGACCGCTTCGCGGTCGTCATCTCAATGTAAAGTGCTCGTTTAGTGCGCACTTTTGCACGGGCTTCGCCCGTTTACAACGGTAATGTTCCATTTTCCTACTACTAATTAGTATGCACGGGGCGTGCATGAGTGAAGGAGTGCGTTAGTGAGTGTTTGGAAGTGGGCGAGCGCCTCGCGCTCGATTTCGTGCGCACTGCGTGCGCACTTTCGCAGCCGTGCTTCGCACGGCCTTACGAGATTAATAGGCCTCTCGCCAGCTTGTGGCGCTCGGGCCTAATAAACAAATACAACGCCCTCTGATATCTCCTGTATTCCGGAGGTTGCTAGGGCGCCACCATTTGTTGTAATCTTCTTCCCGCTCGTATTAGTTTACATAGGGCTGCCAATAGCAACAGCAAATAAGTTAGACACAGGCACAAAGTGTTTTCAAGCCGTCCAGGGAATCGGTGCGGTGTTGATTTTTTTTTTTTTTTAATTGAATAAATTTTTTACACAAATCAATCTACTTCATTTTATATTTTACCAGCCCCCGTTCTCCATTTGTTGAAATAAGTTCCTGCTCAACAGGAAGTGCCAATACTGTACAACAGTTTTAAAATTCACCGTTTCTGTTCTGTGTTTTTTTTTTATTCAGCGCAAAAAAAATCTGTGTAAAAATGTTCAGTGTCTCAAAATCTGACTCTGAAGTAATCAGGTTCATTGTCATCAGCAGAGTGTTGCTACTTCAAACCTTCTACTTTGCTTTAGAAATAAGAAAGAAAACAATACATAAAAACATTGTTTTTAGTTCAAAACTTGGCCTAGAGAAATATTTATGATGAATGTTATCCTGGAAATCCCTCTTGTGGTTTTATTCAGGTCGTCAAAACATGCAATGACATGGAGCCGTCTCTGTCTCGACATTTAAATTTCACTTATCATAGATATCCTTACATTTTCTGATACTATATTAGATCACTGCAAAATCACATATGTGTTCAGGAGAAAGGGTCTGGGATGGTATAAACGATCCCCGGTCTTGTTTAGCACACAACTAGACCGAACAGTCAGAAGCTGCTCACTGCTTCTCTTGCCATGGCCGTGGTTTTGAGACACTTTGCACACCAAAATAAAGATTTTGTTGTGAAGTGCGCATGGAGGGTTTTATAAATCAGGAGTGTGTGTGGTGTATGCCTCTAGTGGCCACTAGCCTAGCAAAAGTCCTACTATTCTTTACAAATGAGGCCCCTGATCTGTGGAGAGGTGGGCGCACTCACAGTAGAGCCACAAGTTATTTTTTTAAAACACTCAAAATATTGTTGCAAATCTGTCCAAATCTGTGCAATATTCACGCCGTCTCATCAGCATCTTGACATGCCACACATGTGAGGTGGGAAGGATTATTAATATGAATTGCTCAGTAAAACAGATTTTTGAGAGGAACTGGGTGTTGAATTTATATATTTGTTCAGTGTTAATGCAGATGTGTAGTTACATATCATATTCTGGATGGATGATTCCAGATAAAGCAATAATAATCTCCATGGAGGCTACTGACAATCAGAAAAGTTATAGTGTGTATTTAACTAGTGACAAACTGTAATTTTTTTTAGTTACATTTATTTGTGATTTCTTTGGTGCATTTAGAAATTGTTTTAACTGTGGCAAAATCTTTGCACAATTTGCTTAAAAAAGAAATAATAAAAAATTGAGTACAGTAAGGACATGCAGACTTTAGAAATGTGTGTTTTGGTCAGCCCAGTTTAACCCACTAGCTTCTTGCTCTGAAGTGAGTGCATGAAACAGGTCAAATGCTGCGGATCGCGTGGCCTAGAGCGGGAGAGCCCCTGTCCCGGAGAGGCCCGCACAGAGCCTAACGACCGCTGCAGAGTGGAGCGATGTATGCGTGTGCGTGAGAGCGTCAGGAGGATGTACTATCACACTTTTACAATGTGAGTAGAACAACGCTGGTGAAACTTGTGAATGAGGCTGAGCGCGATGCGAGAGTAGTTCTAAACTTGAGCCATTCACGGACTGTCTCGTTGCAGTAATTATGATCTGCAACGGCCCGGACCAGGCCATAACCCACAAATACCAGGCCTACTTGAAGCTGTTCTCTGCATTGTGTGTGTTAAAGTTGGTTTAGACTGTAAAACTGTGATTCTCAAGAGAGTAGGCTATAGGCCCACAGAACATCAGGCTCCTCAGGTGAAATGAGACTACTAAATATAAATATATAAATAATAAATATACTACTACTACTACTACTACTACTACTACTACTACTACTACTACTACTACTACTACTACTACTACTACTACTACTACTACCTTTTTCTGGAAGGCATAGTTAAAGGAGTTTTTATTGCCTCAAAAATTGGTTACAAATATAAGAAAATATTCAATAATAAATAAATACAAAATCAATATTCAGCTCTGTTTATACAACAAACCTATTGAATCAAGCTGACATTATATAGTAGGATATCATACAACTATGGCCAGCTGAGTCTATAAACTAAAAAAAAAAAAAAAACACAGCAAAGTACAGTAAATAACCCCCATGCAATGAATAGGACTCCCAGGAATAAATATTACTTCAACTCCTGGGCTACTTTTTTCACCCAGTCCGCCCCTGCTACATAGGACATGAATAAGATTTTTTATCATTGTAAGTGGATTAAAGCCCTAAATTAAAAGTAATCTAACATAAATTAGATTACAACTGTAATTTGTATGTGTGTTTGCTCAGACACATGAAGAATTAGAGTGAACATTAGTCGAACATTAGAAAGTTAGAGACATTTGTATAATGTTTACATTTATTTAGCCTATGGTAGCACAGGGGTCTCCAATAGGTGGCCCAATTTCCAATAATCTTAAAAATAAATAAATCATTGTTTGCGGCAGCTCCGCCGCTGAACACGGTAAGTGATCACGCTGCTCCGTCAAAGCACAGAAGCACAGACAGAGTAAATAACAGTTTCACTGATGATTTAGTGTAAATGTAACATGTGTAAGGCCCATGTGCGGCGTGTGTTTACATGCCGTGGCACTCAGGGTTTTCTCCGGGCTTCGTCCCATCAGTCAGGTTATGACATGGACCTCGGTCTTGTGTCGGAACATTTGCATCTTTCCTTTAGCCACAAAGGGAAGATAAAAATACATAATTTTTCAGGTACAGATATGTATGGGATTCTGTATGGGGTATTCTTATTAGACGTGAAGCGGGTTTAAAAAATAGATGCTGGAGTGCGGGGCGGCTGCTGCAGGTCAGAGAACAAAAACATGTACAATACTGTGCGTGTTGCCTAGTGACAGTTGCGTTTGTTCTTAGAGCACTAAATAGCTTTTTTACTAAGTAAGCTTTTTTGGCAGCCTACTGAAGGCTACTATGTTTTTAATACCATTTAATGATGAAATTAATTTTACAATAGTCCTGGTTTAGTTCTTTCTTTAATGCTTTTTAAGACCTTGTTTAGTGCTTTTGTTCTGTTTTAGTAATGTAATATTCTTTTATAATATACTTCTTTGAACGTAAAGTCCTACGTTGATTTCTGCTTTTGAATTGTGCCACTGTGAGTTGTTTGTGGATCTTAAAGAGATAAAACAAATCTGGCCCCCTGGAAAATAAAAATTGGAGACCCCTGATCCAGCATTAGCCACATTGTTTGCATACAATACAAATACAAATACATTTTGGCTGGAATTCTCTGAGGTCAGAACTCGTAATGTTCAATTGGGAAATAACCAACTTCCTAGTGGCCTCAACGCGCAATTATTCATATTTTTAATCATTTACTTTTGTAAACTATGAACTGACCTTCTGGTTTCATCTACTGGCTGCAGAGGGAATTGCATAAGAGAGAAACAAATGCCAGCGTTCCTCTGACATGCCAATGTAAGCAGTTTGCCGATGATTAATGGACTTTAAAACATCAAAACCATCAAAGATCGGGGAAAAATTCAGTGTTTTTGACGCTCTGAGGACTTTCTAGACAGGACTGATCAATCTAGCATGAAGCTAAATGCTAACCCTAATGCAAGTATATTTTTGATGTGAGAACAATGTAATAATGTAATAATTTGTGTCCTTAACGTGATTTTCTCTTTTGACTTTGGGATGGATGACATTAACAATAATTTGTGTATTTTGAAGTGAAAACAAAAAACAAAATCTTAAATTTGAGAAAGTGTTTGGTTTGAGTGCACCTTTAACAAGATAGCACTTTGACATTGCTGAGCTACTTCAATGGACCAAACCTGAAGAATGCTCCCGTAACAGGAAGAACTGATGATAGGTCTCTCAGAAACCATTCAGTTATATATGCATTGAATGTATTTGTGGACAAGTGCATGTAATTTGTGGGAGTGATGCTTTTACAGTACTCTCTATATGCTCCTCTTGTTTGAGAAGGGTTTTGGATATTGCATTTTTCCATCTGTTTTCTTGCACATAAAATAACTGCCTGGTCCCGATGACTGCACTGATAGGACGCGCACACATCAACTTTACTATTTTTATCTCCCCCCTCCCACTAATGCAAGTATAGCTTCTAGCTGTATTGCTTTGTAGATTACTGTATAGACCTGTGCCTGTAAACATGTTGCAGTTATATAGAGTGAATCTTGTGTGGTTGGGTTGGTGACCAGTATCTCTGCGCTTACTCAAGATTGGTTTTCATTTATCATGGACCCACGTCATAAAACGAGGAGTGCATCTGGTCTATACAATTCTATCCAGCCAATTGCATGTCAGGGAAGGACAGAAATAGGCCGGTGAGAAAATATATATATATTTTTTCATAGAGCGCAATGCCACCATATTTGATCCCTTATGAGATTGGAGGCAAGTAACATAAGATGTAATTTGTTTCCTTCGTTTTAAAGTATTTTGGGAACAACAGCAAAAGAGTGGAGAGGAACTTCATTTAGTCTGGACTAGAGGTCGACTAATATGTGTTTTTCTGTGGCTGATGCCGATGCAGTGCGAAGTATACATACAGTATATAGTAGTAAGATAAGATAAGATAAGATAATCCTTTAATATCCACACAAGGGGAAATTTCGTTGTTACAACGCAGTAGATACAGGAGGAAAGGACAGATTATAGGAAGTTTCAAAAGTAGTAGAGTATTTATTCAATTAGAAGTGCACTTGTAATAATATATATATGAAACATTTTATTTATTGCATTTTGTTAAGCAGCAAAGTGAAGCTGATAAAATCCTGATAAGAACTGCTGACCTTTGCATAAAGTCTTATACTAACATTTAACTATTGTGTTGACAAAATACGCTACTCAAAGAATCATGATTTCCTATAAGCACATAAATCAATTTAAATATTACTGTGTGTTCATCGATTTAACAGCTGAAGATTGCCAGAATAGGCATCCGATGTAAAATCAAAAGACTTTGAGTGGGCTGGGCCCCTGGGCGCCGGCTCGAGGAAACTGAGCTTCCACACAGTCACAACACATTGGGACAGACAGTGCTCTCTTTCAAGAGGACTAATTATTCGAAAAGTTTTCCTTTGAAAATAAGAGAATGTCCAACACTTTTAAATGTCAATTCAAAAATTTGAAATGGCCTTCTTTCCTGCTTCCAAACGCATCCATGGCAGGAGTTTTGAGGCTCGAATACATGAAGTCACTTGGAGGCCATTACTGAAAACAGGTTGCAGGGCTTTGTTAATCTCAGATCAATCTTTCTGAGCAGTGAGACATTCCCATAAATAATGGCAACTTTTGGCAACCACAGTTTCGCTAACAACTATAATTTCCCTGTGAGTAGTGAGCACTTTGACATTGTACTGCATAAAAAAGTGTGATTTATTGCAACAGAATTCTTCCCATACATGTGAGTTTGTGGTCCTCCACTGAGAGGTAAATATACTGTATGTTCCAATTCTTCTTCAATTATAACACAATTTCCATTTATATTTGCCGTACCAGAGTTGTTGTTGAGATCAGTAATAGATTTATATAGTCTTGAGATTATTCCCCTGGGGAGTACTGATTGTCCTTTTACTGCTCTATGCAATCGGTGTGAAATGCTTTGTAATTGTTTTCAGTGTTACCAGCCCAGGGACGACAGATGGAAATTAGCATATTTGTTCTAAAGTGGCAATGCCACGGTAACTGTTCACACATGTTTATTAATATGCACTGTCCCTATTAAATGAATTCAAAGTGTTTGTTGTGGAAATCCCTGACAAAAATGGAGTAAGTGTAAGGGGAAATAAATCCTGAGCTCTGAGCAGTGTCCAGTCTGCTTTCTCATCACTTGTGCAGGTGTCACCTGATTTCTTCAATATTAGTTGTGTGTTATTGACCAGGGACCATAAGTTCACAGATGTTTTCTTCCAGCACAGCCATAACAGCCTGTCTGGGTTGTGCAGATGTTACAAATGCACCAGAGGGACCGTCTCCAGCTCCGTCTCCTCAGATTCTATTGTTAACATTCACAGCCTCAGTGTCTCCTGGGTGTTGTAAAATATTGGTTCTCAGACTTTTTTTTTCTGGTGACCTACTTTTTCTTATTGATCACTTCACGCGACCCAACAATTGTATTTAGATTGTAGGTTTGTATAGGTTTATGTAGGCTACAAAATCAATATCGAGAAATAGGCTTTATTTTCTGTACATATGCCAATCCTGCTAATGTCTTTTGCATTTCCACTGTATCTACAAACTGTCACATGTACGTGTGACATGGCAAGCAACATGAAGAGTGAGCGAAAGTCACTTACAAATGCCCAGACGTTAACGACTGTCCTCCTCCTCTGCGTGGACAGTGTACGGGGAATAGTGCTTGTGCTCTGTGTGCGGGTCAGATTGTGTCCACCACTCGGGTCAGTCCATGGTCAGGGTACACAGCGCTGCACTATGTGTGCGGGTCATTTGTGCAGCGGCTGTAGCAGGGCACTCATTCCAAACGGAAATGTGTATGAGGCGAACGAGAGAGAAGTTTCCCCTCATCTGCACCGCTCTCTTCCATAGGCTATGCTCCATGTGAAACTCCATGTAAATGTTAATATCATTTATTCTTGGGAAAAACTGATACAAAACTCATAAACATCCTTAATTTATACATAATGCATGAACCTTACCTAGAAAGTGAGGAAGGGAGAGGGGGGAAAAGAGCTGTGTATTTAAAATGAACTAATTCAGCATGTTTAAGCACCCAAACGCACTCCACTTAACACCATATTGCCTAATAAATATATTTTTAAATTGTAGGATGAACAGTAAAAAAAACTCTTTTAAAATGACTTATTTGATTTTGAAGTATGTTATGAAAGTAGCTAAACGACAAGGTTTGTGAACCTAGAAAAACTACAGATATGTGAATCACTGTTAAATAGTACTTTGGATTTCCCCAGCAGCAGTTTGACTCATTCTCTGTCATCTTAATCTTACGCTTGCTTACTTTTGTGGGCGGGAAATGCAGTCATACTCTAAACCTGTATTTCACTACTAAACGAAGCACTATTACATCTTTGAATCCTGTTTATAATAGAGAAAATGATGAATAAACACATTTCTTTGTTCTAGTTCAGAACATTGTACTCGTATTACCCCTACTCCAGAACGTCTCATTCCTGCTCCGTTGAGGTTTGTTAAACTACTCAGATGGAGCTCCACGTCTGTGAAGGTCACATCTGAGTTACTTTACCAGCAAACACGCCTCTCCCATGGGAATTCTTTCTTTTTTGCAACAACTTAACACAAATTGCAGGGCTTCTGATCCGTCAAACGTTAAGGTGAACGGTGCGCGTGTAAAGCTGTCTCTCTGTCCCGCGAGTCTCGTTATTTTACCGCCAACCTTTGAAAGATCAATTGTACACGGGAAAAGCAGCGAGAGTGATGTGGGGAGATAATCACAGAATCACTCTAAAATATACAAGTATGTTTACTACAGAGTTGATACTGTTCCCCTTGGAGTTTGTTCAAGAGGAGTCACAAGCTGGAGATGCAGTTTCTCACCAACAGTGAAATGTATGTGCTATTTGGGAAGAAATGTTGGTTCTTTACTGTTGATATAGTTTGAAATTGTTGTGATTTACAAATATGTACAAAGCTATATATACAAATGTGTATTTTTTATTAAAACCAGTATGTTTTAGTGACATTGGGTCGGATAACATAATTCACTACCAATATACGAACAAACCTAATTTGAAAAGATTTGCAACTTTTTTGACATTTTTGCAGACGTCTATTTAATTTTCGACCGGGTATTCTTAAGTCGGTTGTATGGTTATTTTGTGGGTCTCGGCCCTAAAAGTTTAAGAACCCCTGTCCTAGACAGTTTGTTTTGTCCGTCGTGGTGCCAGAGTGAGAGAAGGGACTGAGACGCTCACAGTTTAAACCTGAATACACAACTTTTTACTCAACTATTTTCTGTCCATATAACAGCTGAAAATAAGAGTGTTATTTTTATTAAGAGTATAAGAGTATTTTTTTTTTTTATAAGAGATTGTTTATAAGTTATCTGTTTTTTTATAATTTACTTCTGTGCCTAATCTGTGTTGCAGGACTGGAATTAACCCAATGTGGAACAAAGGCTTATCTTATCTCAAAAAATAAATTCATTGTGGATATTTTTTTGGCCGTGAAAAACCTTCAAAAAGCGTGTGCTAACAATGCTAACAACAGCAGCTCACAAACCTGACTTGATTGGCTGTAATATGTAAGTATGGCATAAAATGTATCTACAGTATTTCATGAAGAGTATGATTTTAACTTTCTATTTCCATGGAATCATGTGGGTGACGTGCTACCCCCAGAAAGTTTGATACTGTTACATTTATCCGTAAATAAAAAATATTATAACAAGGGTATAAAAAATATTATTAACTATTATATTGGGAACTTATTTATTCATTAAGGGTGGAAAGTTTATATTTAAATTACATATTTCAAGCCCCAGCACGTAGCTTAAAAATGATATATATATATATATATATATATATATAGAAAAAAAATGTAATGTGAGCATGACTTGCTTCTCCGCAAACCGGACTCATACTTGGCCTGAAGGAGGACCTTCTCCTGCTTGTCTAAATGGGACTTTCCTGATTAAATAAAGATATACAATAAAACACATATATTTCCATGGAGAATGTTCTGAAGTGAGGTTTTTATTTTCTATTTCCATGGAATCATGCATATGCCACCTCCAGAAAGTTTACATACAGTTGATTTAAATTAAAATAAGGGCCTTTATTTTTACATTGCGTTATAATTCTATTGACAAATAAACATGATTAAAATGCTTATTTTTTTTACTCTGACCAGCAAATGACCAACATCTGACCAAATATTTGTCAAGCTTTGTTGACCTGAAAGCCAAAAAGATGCAACTTGGTGCAGAACACAAATCACTGACTGCTGTCAATTACACAGAGTGCCTTGAGTTAATGATTGGGAAGAAGGGCACTGGGCAATATGTGATTCAGATTACTGTGACCGCGGTCCCACTAAGTGATGGAGTGGAATGTTTATGGTTGGTGAGGTTTAAGCACCTCCAGTACCCCAGGTGGAACTGTTGAAACAAAATCTGTCTCCAGGGATGCGGCAGGTCTCGTGATGAAATGCATGTGTTGGAATGTGGTCAATAAAGGACTCGATAGGACTCTAGATATGGGTTTTGGGCACGTTTTGTTGGCATTCCATTTGAGGATGGGAACATTTTAGCTATTTGCATAATAATGATTGTAACAGAATAAATTACTTTTTTTCTTTTTAATGTTTTATGTTCGATTCATGGATGTCTTCTGTTTCCACTGTAGAGCCTCACATGAAAACAAGGAGACCAACCAAGTTGGACCAAGTTCAGGTAAGTTATTTAAACAAGAATCTCCATCAAAGTGATGACTGCCATCTTGAGGACGAAAGCTGCTTGCTGCATGATATTTCATTACAGAAACAATTTCACGCTTCTTTGAAAATAATGTTAAATTTCAGTCCATGTTAGTATGCAATGCATATTTAAAGGACAGATTTGACATGGAGAGTGTTCAAAATCAGTGTTCAAAATCTATGACAATTTAAATTCAATTCTTATTATTAAATATTGTTTTAGTTTGCAAATCTTAATAGGAATTCAGTTGCAAATTAATTGTGTATATAATGTAATAATCTTAAATAAACTGTTACAAGAAACGTGTGGTTTTGGGAAACACGTGGTTTTGTGGATGTTTTTCTGAGTCGCTGATTTCAGGAGTCAACTACTTAGTCCTTTTTCTTAGTACTTCGCGATCCGAAGCGTGGAGCCACACTGAAGGAACTCGCTGCTAGCTTCGCTAGACACACCCCGGCATACTAACCATACATGCGCAGCCAGGGGAACGTGCTGATATCCTGGGAGCGAGCCAGAACAAGGCTGCAGGTGTGCAGTAGGACGCAGGGAATTATTGACACGTGGGAGAACTACTCAGCTGTCAGGAAATGAAAAATCCTTTATTCAACCTTTAAGTCTGTGCAGCAGCATTTGTGCAACAGTGTCTACAAATAACTCACTAGGCTATATTAAAGCTATTTATTTCTAATATTTTATATTGTCTTATTTTTCATGTTATGTTCGGCCTGCGACACAGGGAGTGATATCTCCTTCTATACTAATATTATTGCAAACCACTCTGGGAAAACCCAGATCTGTGACGGCGATTGGAATTTTTGCATTCAACCGACATTAGATGTGTCAAACTCAAAAGGCTCAGGTGGAACAAGAAATAAGTCAATAAATTAATGAAGAATATAGGACTGATTGACATCTGGAGGGAGTTGAACCCTAATGTGCTCCACCATTTATTTATTCATACAGGGAAAACCCAATGAGAAAAGTTATCTTGTTCACGGGTACTCGTTAAAACACAACACAAAATAAACAACAAACATACAGGCACAATGGACTTAAGTGTCTATGTTCCTATCTACGTTACTGTGGACCTGGAGGAAATAAGAAAAAAACACACTCTGGAGGTTCAATGCCAGTCTATTTAATGACCCTTTGTTTAAGGAAATAATGTCCAATGACATTAAGACTTATCTGGAGGAAAATGATACTGGGGAAACTTCCTCGTCCATTCTCTGGGAGGCTTCTAGAGCCGTTTGTGGCGCTTGGGCCTACATTGTTTTTCTTTAATGCATGCGCTTTTGATTGCTTTTGTTTTATCATTGTTTATTGTGTTATGTTGCACAATATCACCAAAGCAAGTTCTGTTCTTTAGCAATGGCAATAAACCTTTTCTGATTCTAATACTTGGTTAAACCTGAAAACTAATAAAGCCATTTGTCTTTGCCAAATACTATCCTGTGGGTAAAATGTTAGCAACATGATAAGATGATGATTAGGTACTTCTCCAATGTTAACTTGTCTCCTCAAAATAAACCCTGTGTTAAAATCAACTGTCCACAGACCGACATAAACCCACCTTTGACCCTTTAACCCTGCTTATCAGGTCTTCCACATGACATCCTCTGTGGGGCACTGCAGATCCCTGCCAACTCATTCAAAAGAGCAGAAGTGGTGTTGAGTCTGCTGCCATGACAACAATAAACCACGATGTGCCAAAGGAAAGGGGTACTTTGCATTAGACTGCACAGTAAGAAAACATTGAATGACATTTACATTTGTTTGGAAATTTCCATCGAGGCTAAAACGTCAACGCATTTGACTCAAGGTCGTGATTCAATGCTTTGCCTTGCACAAACCCAGATTACAAATATTATAAAACAAAAAGAGGGTTTAAAAAGGTACACATTTGGAGTTGTTTTTGAGTTGAAAAAGGCCAATCTATGAGCAAAAATCATGTTCAGATGAGTCCATTTATTTGAACTTCCTCGAACAATAGCGCACTGTTCCCATAGAAAGAAAACATGCCAGTCCCCTCAACAGAGTTAATCACCGATGATGTAGAACTGTTTACAAAAATGATACATGCTATTTAAATTATATAATGCATTTACCTGGTCTTAAAACCCAAACTTGTTTCTGTGTTTCATGTTTGAGAGGAAAGTATTTGAACATTGGATAATCGTACATTGAGAGCAGTACAAACAACACAAATAAGATCCTACCTTTCTATAACAATACCAGTGTTTCTCCAAACAGTCTTGTAAACAACACGTATAATAAGAGGGCCGCATGAGATGCATTATTCAGCTTGTCCAGACGAGGCAAGAATTCCGTCATTTCTGCCGCGGCTCGATATTTAACAAACAATTTCTTCAAAGGCAATTTAACTCCTCAAGAGCCGCCATTATCCCTGACGCACATGCCACATCACTCACGCCCACTGGAAATAAAACTAGTACATAGATGATTTAGGCTCTCAAAAAGATTAATGTTGTATTCAAGCACCAGAATATCAGTAAAGTAAAAGTCACTCACTTTGAATTTGCAAAGGATTTACATTTTAGGCCCTTTTTTTACACTATCAAAACACACAAGGATGCAAATTAGATTCAAACAAATCCAACTTTCCAAGGCAGTACAAATATTTATTTTGGTGTTTCTTGTGCAGTAAGTTAAATTGAATTAATATAAAACACTGTTAAACATACTGTTCCCATTACATGTAACAATGAGGAGTCAGTTACTATTCAATGAAATGCATTTATATTTAAAGCACTAAATTACATTACAACTGCTCGGAAAGGAAAAACTACAAAAATAAAAACAATGATGAAGAATGGGAAAGTATCTGTACATGTCATTGGAGAACCATAGGATCACATGTTTAGAGGGAATTCTGTTGGAAAAGTGTGTCTCGTTTCTTTCTAAGCCCATGTCAAAGTGCCCATTACTCACAAGGAAATGCAAACTGTTGGAGAGGATGTGGCAGCAGGAGGTGAATCACTGTCATGTGTTTTGGGATTGTCCTGTTTTTCACACGTTTTGGACTGAGATCAACAAAGCCTCAGAGACAATTTATTACATCACCGTCCATCACAGATTTTGCCTGACGAAGGCCTAGACGCCGAAACGTTGTCTCTTCACCATTAAACTTTGATTTTGCAAGTTTGACAGTGTGCGGGATTTCTTTCCCCATTACAGTTCGGCGTCACGTACGCCCTCATCCTACACACCTGGCACAGAACCTGATGCGCGGAGCACCGTCTTGATTTCCATTACATCACCGTCCCAAAGCAGGGCTCAGATTAGGCCTTATTTACAATTTTCTTCCATATCATCATCAATCAGATGAGTCTCATTTACATATTAATTGTCATTACACTCAACTTACAAAATATGTATTAAGCTTCTGATGGAAAAATAAAGGTTGCTGTGGCGTCCATCATGGTGTATTTTATGTGTTATTCAAATTGTACCGCTCTATTTGACGTTCCATTCCATTTTTCGTTTTGCTATTTGATGACGGTCCCTAAGCACTCGTCTGATTGTTAAAAACGAAGTTGTGTCACTTGGCAGTGTAAATATGAATATTTTGGCCTGTTTATGATCAGCAAAGACTTATGCGTTTAGGAGCTATTGAGCTCGGAAGTCTGTATCTGTGACGCTAACTTTACCGCACGTGGCTCCTCACACTTTCAGACTCGCTCTGAGCAGCAGCGGGACTCGTCATGTCAACACAGTGTCCTACATGTGTTGTTATTGACCATCGATTGATGAGTGATCAGTACTTTTAGGCGCTTTGGTTACACAATTGAACACACATTTTTGTATCACAAAAGCTGCGATACAAAAGCACTTTTTTCTGACGAATGCATCGCATTTGAGAGAGAGAGAGAGAGAGAGAGAGAGAGAGAGAGAGAGAGAGAGAGAGAGAGAGAGAGAGAGAGAGAGAGAGAGAGAGAGAGAGAGAGAGAGAGAGAGAGAGAGAGGTGCAGGGGGCATTGAACACAAAGCAAACAGGGACTCTTTGCTGACTTCACAGTACAAGGGCTCTGTTGACTGACAAACCTTTGAACGAGTTTCTCTTTTCTATTGTACTCTCTTGAAAATAAAAATAAAAGTTTGTCCCATGCTACCACTTTTTTATCGTTTGAATTCAAAATAGTTTCAGCTGAGAAACATGTAGTCTACCGTAGGTCATTTTGAGACTATTCTTCCTTTCAAACTATTTAATGTTTTTTATAAGTCTCCTTTGAGAAAGTATATAGAAAAGTATATGTGACACAACACTTCAACATTCAATTGAAAAAATAAAATACTGTAATGCCAAAATTCACAAACAGCAATTGCCTCAAATGGTCAGGGAGTTAAAGTCAACAGCTTTTGGCTAAGGAATGGCATAGCATAGCCTACACTAATGGTTTATTACATAACACTATAGTGTTATATAACACTATGTGTATATCAAATCAAATCAAATCAATTTATTTTTGTAAGGCCCAAAATCACAACAACAGTTGCCTCTGAGGGCCACAGGGAGAAATGAATCAACAATGTCTGTGGTGGCGATGGAGTCAGACAATGTCTGTGGTGGCGATGAAGTCAGACAATGTCTGTGGTGGCGAGGGACGATGTCCCAGGGTCCTCTGTCCTTAGACTCTCCTTCTCGGCCAGGAAAAACTACAAAAAAAACCTCTTTGGGAAAAAAGCGTAGAAACCTGGAGGAGTTCCAGTGAAGGAGAGATCCGACTCTCACAGACGGACAGACGGACACAAGGAGACTGGAGCTGGACCCACTCTTCAGGCAGAAGAGGGACCGTCTGAGTCGAGCTGGACCCACTCTTCAGGCAGATGAGGGACCGTTTGTATACAACTGAACTTTACTTAAAAGACAACAACCCTTCCCCCCCAACAAATTCAGCACGTTCAAACTGTAAAACCAACTTCTACAACTTCACTGACCTATTGTAACTTTTTACCGGTGGCACCACAGTCTATTGGCCCATCCGTTTCTACTGTTTATGTTTACGTCCTCCAAAATGAAAGCTCTATTTGTGAACCATCGAACCATTTCTCTGCGTGATATTGTTTGCCACTTTGCTCTCATCTCCACATGTCCACATTGGCACGCTCTTGCATTGTTTACCGCAACTTCCAATTCCAAAGGAGTGACAGCCGTAGGGGTCAGGCAAGGAGAGAGGCCAGCCAAAGCTATTATCGGATTGCTGGGGGGGACACATCAGTTACACGAGCACTGATAGGTGGATTATACAGTAAGGCCTGAGAAAACACATGCTTAGGTACAGTCACAGCTGTCAATGAGCACTCATCATATCACTCAGGAGGATGAGACCTGACAACCGTGTCCGTCACCCTCCGCTGATCTGCTAATGGATCACAATAAAGATCTGATTGGAGAATAAGCAGCCCTCAATTCTATCACATGCTTGAGATTTTCCAGTTAATTTGCCACTTTGTAGCCATGCGTGTAAGTTACAGAAGAGTTTGTGGGTTGGTGGCCATAACTATCCCATTGGGACATTTTTCGTCATCAAAGCATTTCCTTGGGGAGGATGAAAGCTTAGTGAATGACCCTGTACTGAACATGCAAAGTTGGCTCTAATACAGGGGTGGGCAATTATTTTCCTCAGAGGGCCATATTTGAATCCAGGCAAGTAGCGGAGGGCCGGCCCGCGATCATTGGTGTGAAAAAAAAAAATCCCAAAAATTTATTATCAAATAAAATATCCACTTTTCTGTCAAATACAGGGTATTTAATCTATTATTTAATTAATTTCACGTTAAAAAATAATAATACAAAAATTAAACATTTTCAAAACTTTTAATTATTATTATTTTTTTTAAATATTAATTGGCATGTTTGGCGGGCCAGATTATAAACGGGCCAAGAAGAAACATTAATTTCGTTTTAATTTGTTCAGTTCCAAAGCTCAACTGAGAATCGGACAGTTTAGCCTTGGTTTAGTCTTCTGTCACATGCATTTCACCCTGGAGAGACGAAGAGACCACGAGAATGGACAGTTTAGCAGCTTTATTTGTGAGTTATTTGGCGCTCAGACCTCGGCGGAAGACGTTGCGATCATGGGCACTCGATGATCTATTTGTATTAGATGTCTCCCCCGGAGCCTGGTGGTGGTAGATGTGAAGAGAAGGTAGAGGATGAGGGGAATGCAGAGGAGGAGCTGGGGAGGTGGTGGGTCGCAGTACGGTTTGAGCGGCCGAGCCATCTGCCTGAGGGTTTAAATGCGACCGCTTGGGCGCTGATTGGGAGCGTTGATTGGGGATGAGGAGCAGGTGCGGGGGCCATGATGCAGACGCCCCCTGACCTTTCACCCTCCTTCTTGGCCGGGAAAAACTGCATAACCTCTTTGGGATAAGCGCAGAAACCTGGGAGAGTCCATGGTGAAGTGAGGGATCTGACTCTCACAGACGGACAGGCAGACGCCGCTTGAGTGCGATGATGGCGCTGGGGAGAGGGGTCCTTCCATAGTGGCCTTGACGTAGATGGGTGGAGTTAGGTCAATTATAGGACAATTATATAATATATACAATAAAGTTTATAATGTTACTTTCTTGAACATGGGCAGCAAATATGACATATGAGGTACCAGTGATTCCACAACTGCTACCTAGCAACCATACTGAAAACAAGAGCCAAATATAAATTGCACAATGATTTGACAAACAATAACACAATATAACACCTTTGTTTTGTTGAATTATCATTTAAACTTTCTGAAACTTTTATCAGTTAAGTGTAAACTGTCTCAATTTTCGTTGGCTTGTCACATTGAGGTTTCCGTTTTAGAACTCTACTTATTATATGCGTGGGAAACCAAAGATGAAATCTTCTACTCTCACTCCTGCGGAAACATCTGACTTCTGAGTGATCCAATTCAGGCAAGAGTTTCCAAAATCTACGTTGTCTTGGAGCAGCGTTCCCTCCAGCATGCACTTGAATACTTATCATAAACCCACAAGGACAGAAAATCCTGGAAAGCGCTGGTCTGAAGTCCAAAAAGACCATCCGACCCAGATCATCCGCTCTGTTTGATGTCATGAACGTCAACCTTTGTATTTGAGTTTTGCTTTTAAGATTTGCTGGGCCTAGCAGGGGAGGTTTCTTCAAATTTTAACCTTTATATCTTTGGAGTAAACAAGCCAATAGGGATAAGATTTATTTTTTCTGTTTGATGTCAGTCTTTGGCAACTAAAGTTAGTTCTCTCCTACCAATCAAAGGAATATATTTTAGGAAGAAAGAAGGTTGAAGATTCCCAGTATTAAACTCAATTGAGCCCCCAGCAGTTGGTTTGACAGTATTGCCTCTATAAAGTCAGCATTGTTGGATGATCATTTCAAATTGCATTCATTAGTCTTTCTGAAATAATTTTGCACCTTTGAGGAAACAATATGGAAAACTTTTAAGGATCCGTCTTGGTTTTGTTTCAGACAATGCTTGAATTACAGTATTTTCCACACTATAAAGCGCACTTGAAGGCGTAATGGACGATTTTTCGCCGATTTGAGAACTCAAGCGGAAGTGCGCATGCCACTCCCTCCGTGCGGAAGCAGAGAAAAGCATCGCAGCTTTTTTATTAGCGCGACAGATCGCATCTCTCGTCTCGTAGATTTCCGTCTCTTCTGAGTCAGCTCGAACTGTCTTTCTCTGTCTTAGTTTTGTCCCGTACACTGAGGGAACTATATTATGACAGATCCATGCGCTTAGACACAGGGAAACGTGCTGCTCTCATTGGGACAAGCCGCACGAGGCTGTAGATGAGCGGTAGGTGCATCCTATGATTGATACGTGGCAGGACTAATCGGCCGTCCACGCCACGAGGAAGTGAGCGCCAAAAAATCGTCCATTCCACCTTTAAAAGCCTTTACTTTCCTCAAAAACCGTCCGTGTGCTTTATAATCCTGTGCACTTAATATATGGATATTTCTGGTTGTGCTTATTGACCTCGAATCGATTTTGTGTGGTACACGGTGTATAAAGAAGACTCGGGACACGAGAGACTCCGATGCACGTCTAGAAGCACGTTTACAGTACTCCGGAACCGGAAGTCCCAACAACATGTTAGGCTCATACCCCAAATTCTGTACCTGATTCTTTTATTCAATTAAGTAAAACCTGTATATTGTTAAAGCAGCTATTTGAGTGAAGTGAGACCGATGTGCGCTTTCTACATTTAGTAGAGTTTATTCTCCATAAAGCTGGAAGCGTGCTAATATCTTATTAGTTGTTAAATTGTGAAAAGCGCTTATAAACTCCTCCAGGTGAATAATTATACTCGGAAATCAAATATATTAGGCAAGTGGCAATACAAGTAGATTGGCCCAAAGAGTTTAAAATGAACTGGTATGGTCTTTCCACATTTTAAGCACATTTAAAGTCTTTCAGGTTGTTTCACACTTGAATCAAAGCCCAATCTTGTCTTTGTTATTGTCAATTTGTAAATTCTGTTCAGGTCTGTCACATTTTGTATTGCCTGCAGCCAGCCCACCACAATGTAGTCACTGGGATTCTGGTCACTTACAAGAGACTCCAAGTTCCCTCAATCCCTTCACCCCAGGACGAGAGCGTAAGCTTTAAAAGATTTCTGAATGAGGTACAAAACAAGACCCTTAGAATCCCAATGCTACAATAAACAGGTTTTGTGGACCTGCCTGTGATTACCGAGCAGTTTACCCCCTATTTGCACTTTACTGCGTCGAATCAGGGACATGAGGTTTTAGCATTGTCTGTGATCAAATCAATCCATCAACATCTAAACAGCAAGTGAGCAACTAAGTTCAGGAACTGCAAGAGAAATAGTGGTGTAATTATATTTTAAAATAAGGTGAGGTGGTGGAAAATCCAAACAGTTTATAACTTCTATTACTTAAAGGTGCACTATGTAACATTTCCTGGTGTGGGGTCTGCCCCCTGCTTTCCTCCATAGAAATGATTGCTTTGCTTTCCCCAGAAATGTCCATAGCATGGTATTCATTTGATCTACTCCATGGTGACAATCTAAGTAACAGGTCAAGTCTCTGGTAAGGTGACCTTTCTCACAAGAATGCCTGTTCATTTTTTTCATGTCAGAGCTAAAAAAAACAACTATAACATTAAAAATTGTATCAAAGTTCATTAATCCGAAGGTTCACGAGTCCGAATATGTGACTACTACTGTGTGTCTACTCGCGGCTCTCTCACCAAAGATGTGTCTCCGTGCAGCGGGCTCTCCTCGCCTCCCTTTGCCCCACACACTGCTTTTTGGACTTTTCTAGTGTTGATGCACTTTTTATGATTAAACTCACGTACTTTCCATAACCGACTTGTTTCTGTACATAGCCTGAGCTCCTTATCCTATTATTAATGAATGAATTAACTCAAATAGCACAGCAGTTTCGGCCGCGCGCCGCGGCTCTGTAGACACTCCCGTCTTGGCCAGCTGAATTTCCTTTTTGACTACCAATCCTACGGTGATCGGATCACGCGTTTCTATATATACATATATCATTTCTATACTTATGATCAAATGAGGGCATAAAGCGGAGGATTCAATACGTTCCCTTGTTATTTTCACATACACAGTACAACTTGGGTTGCCACCTGGGAGCAGCTGGTACATTAAACGTGACGAGCCCCAGTGCGTGTCTTTGTGCTTCGTGCGCATTTTACAGACTGACTACATCCCGATGCTGTCTATGCACCTTCACTTTAGCCTATGAGGAACTTTCGGACTAGCGAACCTTCGGACCAGTGAACCTTCGGACTTGCGAAATTTCGGACTAGTGAACCTTTAAAACCTTCGGACTTGTGAACCTTCGGACTAGCGAACCTTCGGTCTCATGGGGGGTAACCACTGGACTTCCGGTTGTGGCGGCGCCTTGAGTAGACGCAGCTCACACTGCTGCTGCAAAACTTAGTTTTAAAATCATCGTTTGACCTACTTAATCCCATAGAGGAAGAACAAGAGATTAGTAAACAAGGAAGACACAAATGACAAGCTAATGAAGCTAACAAAGCTAACAAGGCTAACATGGCTCCCTTCCCGCTGGACAAACAGGGCCCCGCCGGCCCAGATGAAGATTCTCGCAACTTTTATGCATCGAAAGGGGGAGAGAATATAACTATCAATCATCAGATTTGGCTCAAGATGAGCGAAGTGCAGTGTGCCATGGAGTCTCTTAGAGCCGAGTTGTTAGCTGCCTTGGGCCCGGCCGTATCTGCTGCTGAAGCCGCTCAGCTGAAAGCAGAGGGAGTAACTGGAGTATGCATGGATAAAGTCGAGCAGTGTATTTCAGACAATACGGATGATCTGCAGACAGTAAGACCGAGGGAGGCGCTGCGGGCCAGAGTGACAATGCTGAAATTGGAAAAAATACTATGAAAAATAAGCTCCTGGATTTGGATCATGTCATCCTAACCTTCGGCTTGTAGGGGTCTCGGAGGGAGACAGGACAGGATACAGAAAGTTTTTTGGAGAAAAGTCTGTTATGCCATAAATGTGACAAGCAGTCAGGTTTGTTTTGATCAAACAACAAAAATGAACAAATACTGTATATAAATGTATTGATAAATTGTAAAAAGTCTACTCTAAAAGAAGTTCTGAGTGTACAATTTGCATGGTGAGATGTCACACCCATCTGGAGAGCCGACTCGCACCTGTGCCGTGTGAACTCACGTAGGCGTCGGTTTGGCCTCAGAATAAACAAATTCACAGTCAACACAGCCTGTGAGTGCCTATCCGCGCTCCCGCACATTTACATTCACATACAGAAAGCACGTGTTATGTTTCTGCACCGAGCAACGTGTGGGAGGACTTCTAGTGGAAAGATTAAGTGATTCGACCACAATAACAAATGAAGGCACTGTTATCAAATACAGTACTTTATTCATTAGATTAAGACTTAAAATACACAACTAATATATCATTTTGCATAATTTCTACTGGGGATTTGACAGTTTATGTGGCAACTTATTTTAGAATATAAACTAACATACAGACATAACTAACTAACAGACATAAAATATAAATATGGCCTTAGTGGTGCACCCTGTAATGCTGTTGTCAATAGATGCTTATTGAAATACATTCTGGGCCACCAAAGTCTTTGCTCAGACCAAAGGACAATGTCCACTTAAGTCAATGCAAATGAAGAAACCTTTCATAGATTATGTATTGTTCTTTTTTCCCCCCTCAGTACATGAACTGAATAACAATACATTTTCTATCCTTCTGCCCAGTGGCATTAGCTTCTGGGCAGAAGGAGAAAACAGGTAAGCAATGTAACTTTCTGTTAAAATGTTTGGCTACAGAAGATAATCTTGTTTTGACAAACAAAGAATGGGAACAAATTATATCCTTCTCACTCTACGCGGGTGGTCTCTTCCCTTTTTACAAGCTCTACCAGAGGCCAAGGAGCTTGAGGGTTCTGCGCAGTATCTTTGCTGTTTCTAGCACTGCACTTTTCTGGACTGAGATGCAGAGGAGGAGCAAGACATTCTAAACATCTGGGGTTAGCCCAAAAAGATGATGAGAATTGCTCATTCAGGCCAATATTATGTGGTTTTAGTGCCCCCCAATATCTCCTGCATTTACGGTAACGCTCAAAAAAAAAAGAAGCCTTTTTGCCTATTTAAATTGTTTAAGACTCAAAAAGGTTCTGAGCTTTTGGGAAACCATCTGAGGGTCGAGCCCCCTAAGCCACCCCCTGCTCTGCCGATGCTGAGATGTCTGATGTTTTGCTTGGAATCTGGAACACATTTTAATGTTTTGCATGATTTTTAAAAAACATGTATACATGGAGGGCAAACATTCTATGCAACACAATTGTATGCAAAGACATCTGAGCATATACAGTATACACTAGCCAAGTAATGCTGCATGAATCTTCCATGTTGACACTTTTTTGCAAGAGTAGGCAGAGAATAAAAGACAGCTCTGCGTTGGTGGGCAGTCGGCTGGATTTCACTGAGAGAAAAACAGCCCTAATCAACACATGTACGGCGCTGACACAGCTCAAGATCTTCTCCACCGCATGGGAACAATGGAGAGAGGTATGTCCAGTCTTGTCAGAGCTGCATCCACAGGCAGCAAATAATAAGAAAGAGTGAGCTGTAGATAATACGAGGAGGCTGAGGGAGCAGCAGAGCCCAACAGAGCGGCAGATGTGAGATGTGAGATGGGCTGGTGTGGTACACAGACTGTTGCATGTTGGGAGCTGTTTACTCTGTGCCACAAGTTAGTGAATGAATCATGGTTTCTCGGTTCAACTCAGGTAATTGCCACACTGTTGAAGTTGATTGATCTAACAAATGGAAGTGTGTTTCAAATAGTACAGAATATTTGTATGGAGACTAATCATGCTAAATTCCCTTTTTTATGTTTTAAAATTACCATGTTCCCCCAGCAGAAACAGCTGGAGTTAATTTGGCTTCATTCACTCTTGTTTAAGGTCCTATTTCACTAAGCGCTTGGAAATCTCCCTGTTGTGATAGAACAGAGAGATCGAAAACCTGAAAGTCTTTAGCACCGTTTTTAGCTCCATAAATCATTACCGGACTAATTCTGTGTCTTTCTTCACTGCAAACACTTGGATAACATGATGACTAATGCTGATTGCTTGGAAACGTCACGTTGCTTTATTTATTTATTTGTGATTTTCTTTATTTTTAAGTCCAAAAACATTCCAAAAATAATTCATGCAATGTCCGCTTTTAAAGTTGTTTTATATATTCTCGTATTTGTGTCCTACCCAATTTATAAAGTTGTTTCTTCATCCATTACAGGGTTTTATAACCAGGTTTACTCTCTGCTCCGATTAGTGTGCACTACCTTTGTGTCCCTGGGCATGACACTTCTGCTTCTGGTGGTGGTCTTAGAGGTCCCCCTTGCAGATTGTAAGTCACATCTCTGTTGCTTTTCGACCAAGGCATTCTCAACAATTGCCAGGTTTTACATCAAATTATAGTTTTGTGACTTCAATACCTGGCGCATGAATTGTATTATGGTGCTTTTCATAAGGGCACTCGTTACTTCAAAAAATGTTATCCATACTAGAGCACAAATCAATTCAAAGATCACTTATCACTATGACGTTAAGGTTATTCAATGTGACGGTTTGAGATGTGAAGAGAAGGTTTTTTATTGTCTGTTTGCTTCCTGATGCACCTTGTTTATGCTTCTAAGACAAGCTGACCTTAACTATCCATGAGTTACAGTCGTATCCAAGTAAAAATGATTGGACAACACCTCTGGGTCCTACAGCAGAAATATTAGCTGATATTGATTTGTCTGGAGTGTGGCAGCTGAAATCCATTGTACAGGCTGAACCTTTTTGACTCTCCATGAACCTGTGGAATCTGTGTTATCTCTTGTTGTCTGTGCTACACAAAAAATCAAACAAAATAAGATCATTGAACAATTGAATTTGGTTTGTGATTACATTTTGAGACAGCATACACACTGACACACTAAGTTAATAATAAAAAAGAATGTAAACCTACTAACCCATAAACAGATGATATTACTTACCAGCAAATGTAAGTATTTGATATACTTTTGGTATGGTTTTGCTTATAAGACACATTGAGTTACTAAAGGGTAGTAACCCTGGCAACCTGGGAGAAAATAAACTTGACTTTTTTAGCTTTTTATTTTGTTCTGACATTGTTCCCTCATTAAAAACATAACTGAAGTTGCATTTCATAAATCATCTCTAATGGGTGGCAGTTCAATTGCACTTAGGAGCACATTTATCATGGAAATAAACATGCTTTACTTTTAGTAACTGCAAAGATGCTAAATGAGATCCATACATCGTATGGATCTCATTTTCTTTTTTTTAACATTGACCTCACTCTTTAATTCAAATCAATTTTGTAACGTCCAAAATCACAACAGTGGAGGGATTAAACGGATTAAACATGTCTATAGGGACGAGGGGCGATGTCCCAGGGTCCCCTGTCCTTAGACACTCCTTAGACTTGCGTCGGCAGCAGTCAATGTGTGACAGTCAAGTATGAATTAGCTGAGGATTACAAGCCTCGCAATAATGTAATGAATAATAAATTACATAGAAAGCAAAGCAAATCAAAGCAGGCCACCATAATAACAAACCTTACTGAATCAACATTATACCTACAAAAAACCTTTAATTTCTTGAATATATATTTCATTTTTTACATGTTGAAACATAAGATAAGCAACACAACCAGAGAGTAAAAAATGAACAATATAATAATTATAATAAATAATTAAAGCCGCAAGTGGCAATGATCGGCCCTCGCCACGCCGCCGCCGCTACGCCGCCACGCCGCAAGAGGAGGGGGCGCTGACGCGCCCCAATGGTCTTTTTGTTACGCCTACTGCTGAATCTGTGACGCTGTCACATCTTCTCCCCTTTGTTTTACCATCAAAAAGCAATTTTACTTTGAATTCTTGGCAAAATGTGCGGCTTTGCCGCACAGACACCGTGACTCTTTGAATAAAAATGTGGATACCTTTTGATGGTCCACCCCTGAAGATGAGTCTCACCAAATTTCAGGTTAATAGGGCTAATGCCCTGGGAGGAGTTTGTGAAGGTATAAAGTGTAAACATGTTCTGGCGATTTCCCCATTGGAATAACATGGGAGGTTTCGGTCATCGCTACGGCAAAGCCGTAACAATTATGACATGGGTCTCATTGACTTTTTTGATGGGGATGCTAAAATTGAGTTGTGTGTCAAATTTCATATAATTTCTTTCACTTCAAGTAGGTTTAGGGCAAAGAGTTTAACAACTGATTCTAATTTGACGCAATTCTGACTTTATCTGCGCAAATGGCAGAAATGTTAAATTTTGGAGATTTCTGAAATTCTAGCTAAAGTTTGCGGCTTCGCCACTCAGAGACCGTGACAGGTATCAATGTAATTTGGATAACTTTTGATGTCCCACTCCTCCAAATGTCAGCTTTTTAGAGCCAACGCCCTGGGAGGAGTTCGTAAAAGTACGACATTTGGAAAAAACTCCGAGCATGCTCATGCTTAGCCCTTTTTGAACCAATATGGCCGACATTTGGTTGGGCGGACGGCGTTGCCGCAACAATATTTTTTACTTCTCTTGTCACCATCTACCTCTGCGCCAAATTTCATGATTCTACGATCAGATTTTTTTTGGGTCATTTCCTATCTCTCAATGCATTTTTGGTACATTTGGGGGCGCTGACGCGCGCCAGAATGTAGAGAGGCACGATTTTTAGAGGTGTGCAAATTTTTGTGACTTTTTGTCAATGTTCACTGGGTGAAAAATAGGGGGGTTGGTCCCGAGAAGAAGAAGAAGAAGAAGAAGAAGAAGAAGAAGAAGAAGAAGAAGAAGAAGAAGAAGAAGAAGAAGAAGAAGAAGAAGAAGAAGAAAGAATAATATTCCGATGCGAAAACAATGTTTCCCATTTTTCAAATATCATAAACTATACATTTTCGGAAAGCGCGAGAAAATGTGACATTCAGACAAGGCAAATACCAACCTCCAATTTCTTTGATGATTGTAGAGTTTTAAATCAGATTCGAGGTTTCCTGCCCTCCCACACAAATCTTGAGATTGCCTCATTCCACTCATCGAACAACCGGTTGAAGATAGCAACTGGAAGAGTCTGGAACAGACTGAGAAATGAGAAAATGAGAAAAAAATAATTATAATAGTTTCAATCCTTTTGCTCAAATTTGAGTATGGAATCAGATTCAGTTGTTTCAGATCGATCATTCTTTATAGTGGGGGAAAAGGAGAATATTTTTTCTCCAAGATTGTTGACAGTTCTTTTTGGAGGACCACACAAAGATTTTGTTAGCCATTTTAATGGGTAGGGCTTTCTAAAAGACAGAGGACATTAAATTTGTATCCAGACATTGAACAAATATCATGGAGGAAATGTATCAGGTATTGACATTTCTGGTTGGGTCAAATATTGTAGTATATCATCTGCATAGCAGGCAATTTTAAGTTATTTTCCGCTAATTGAGACAGCACATTTAAAAGTATTCATTACTGGGCAAAAACAAGCAAATCCTGATATATTTGTATTCTCTGAAACATGGCTCAGCTCCGAAATCAAAAGACACAGGTAAATCAGCTTACACAGTGTAATCAAGAACAGAGGGGACAGTAGTAGTAGCTGTGATGTGTTTTCTGTTAAGACATTGTTTAAGATACTGTGTGTTTTATTACAATCCAACTCATATTCACTGAGAAATTAGTCTAATTAGACCCGCGCTGTGCTGCGAGACCCCTGGTTCAAAATACAAACGGCATGTGTAAATATCTCATGTTACAACGTGGGCACCTGCCGCTTATTTACAGGTGCGGCCCGTATATGTATAATTTATTTTTCTTTGTAAATTTTGTTTGTTGAGTGGCTTTAATTCAGGAGCGCTGTATAGCCTGAAAGTACGGTACTTTCCATGACCGTCATGGATACTTAGGTGGATCAAGTTATGATTTCCTAATCTTAAAGTCATCTTAAAATGTCAGAAAATGTTGCAATACTGGTTTCGCCCCAGAGACAGCAGCGGGTGACGACGGAAAACTTCAAATTACCCAAAATACATAGTTAACCATCACACAGACTTAAAAAGGCGTTCAATGAGGTAAAAATGTACTGAATTCTGCTTTTAGTGTTCACAACTGTTTTCTAGTGCATGGCTGTGATGCTGAGGAAAACATTTATATTTTGCCACACAAATGTTAAAAATCACTTTTTATGACTGAAGGAAGGAGGAAAACAACTTAGGTCCCCATGAGACACAACAACAATTTCCCTTCTGCAGGCGCTAAAACGTCTATATTGAGGCAAGACTGAATAACTTTCCCACATAAATCCCTTCACAAACGTCCAGAGAAGTTTTATCAAACTGACATGTGGTAAAGAGTGTCTGACAATTTCTTTTTCACTGAAGGGACTGACAGGCTGACACTGACAAAAGCAGGAAATGCAAAGTCTTCCATCGGCTTATATGTAAAAATGTAGAGAGAAAACATTCAGTGGTTCCAGAAAACAGAAAGAACTGTTGACACATGGCAAAGTGCCAATTAAAGGCGGTATGGACGATTTTTCGGCAATTTGAAAAGTTGCGCATGCGCACTCCCCCGTGCGGACTGATACAACACACACATGCGTTTGTTTATTAGCGCAACGGAGCGCATCACATCTCTCGTCTCCCGTAGATTTCTGTCCACTTCTGAGTCAGCTCGAACTGTCTTTCTCCGTCGTCATTTTGCCCGTACACTGAGGGAACTATATTATGATAGATCCATGCGCTTAGGCACGCGGAAACGTGGGGACGAGCCTGACGCGGCTGCAGGTGAGCGATAGGTGTGTTTTATGATTGATACGTGGCAGGACAAATGATTTATCCACGCCACGAGGAAATATGATAAAAAATTTGCTGAAAAAAATCGTCCATACCACCTTTAAACTAAATAAGTTTTCTATATACTACTAAACTATATAAGTGGGAAACACCTCCAAAGGTGGAGGAGAACGACTGAGCCAAGGTCCTCTGGGACTTCCAGATACAGACAGACCGAATGGTAATGGAGAACCAACCGGACAAGTGGTGGTGGACAAGGGTCAGAGGAAAGCCGTGGTGGTGGACATTACTGTGCCATGGAATGGAAACATCTGCAATAAAGAACACGAGAAACTAGAGAAATACCAAGGCCTCAGAGAGAAGCTGGAGAAGGCCTGGAGCGTGAAGGTATCGGTGGTGCCCGTAGTGATCGGAGCACTTGGGGCAGTGACCCCCAAACTGGAGGAAGGGCTCGAGCAGATCCCAGGAAGGACGTCGGAATACTCGGTCCAGAAAAGCCTCTGGTAGAGGACCTGAGCTTGAAGGGGGGGAAATAGAGACCGCCTGCGGAGGGTGAGAAAGAGTTTTCTTATATATATATATGTATACAATATATTGTATACTGCGGCGTTCTCTAAATCTGTTTTGTGATTTCTGTCATGTCTTTGTGATTTTAATGCATTATTCCCTGTTGTGTGAAGCATTTGGAATTGCTTCGTGCAAGAATTGTGGTCTACTAATAAACTTTACTTGCCTCTGCCTGAGGCTCGGGCTAAAAGCACAGGCAGACAGAGCAATCCACAATCTTTTAGAAGGCTGGAGGGCTCCTTGAATGTGTAGATGATATAAAGTCGTCCTTTTGGTGCTCTTCAGTAAACGGTTCAGTCTTGAATGAAAAGTAGAAAGATGAGGCATTCAAAAAGGTCAAAACTTTCTTGAAATTGTTTTTGAATCCCTTAGTTTCTTTCTTCTTTTCAATTCAAACGTATACCTCATAACCACTGTGAGCAATCAGACACTTGAAGGTAAGCTGTTTCTTTTTGATCTCATGGCACTGTCTGCTATTTCTGTTTATTGTGTCGTAAGTGACTGTCAAGCCAGGGCAGTTATGTTTCAGTGTGATATGACTAAAATCCTGGCTAAAGTTTGAGAGTTCTTGTTTGTTTTTTGTTTGTAATTATCTATGTTTGACTTTTTGTCTCTTTAGAGTGATGTATATAAGTTGTTACGAGAGTTTGAAAAATCTCTAAATAATTTTTCATTTTGGGTCAAATTTGACTAGACTAACACAGTGTTTCCCAAAGTGTGGGTCACGAAGCATGAGCATTTGCACTAAAACAAAAATGTATGATTTATATATTTCATCACGTTGTAGACTTTGTGCTGCCATTAGAAACTGAAAACTACAGTTGACATTTCACATCAAAATATAGCTGAAAAAAATAATCTATATTTTATTACTTATACAACTTTTTTACAATGAATATTCAATTAATTCAGACGCACAGAAAACATAATTATTCAGAAATGAAATCCTTTAGATGACAGATGGGGACAAACCTTGACATCGTCTCTAACCTTGTGTATTTTGTTAATTAATGACCACGCTCAGACATTTTGGTTTGTTGACGTGACCCTGGTGCCATGTTGTTTGCCTCCTCCCTCTGACACTGACACTTTGGGCGCAGACAGCCTTGGTAACTGTCACTCCGCTTGTTTGTTTTGGCAGTCTCCCATTAGCATATACTAATAATACAACATCAGCTTTGCATTTGATCCATTTGTTTCTTTGTTTCTGATTCGAAAAATGGCATAAACCCAACATATGTTACTATAAGTACAGCGCTATAGCAAACTATTGTATTCTCTGTTCGGTCTAAAAAAACAAGAATTGACTCCTATAGGACTAAATATTACAGCAGATTTTATACATGAGTGGGTGGCTTGGATGGCAATACACATTTAAGTGAAAAACATAAATTAAAATATACACTTTTTTAGCTGAGTAAAGGAGACATCTTTATGTACAGTATGGTGAAAAAACCCTGTAATTTAAACGGATTATTTCTGACCTAAAGCATCTTGTGTCATTCAACTTTCTGCTCTATTTTCATCTTTATGTGGCCGTTGTAATGTTTGACAAAAAAATGCTAAGACAAAAGATTTCCTGAGGTCATGTCAATGAAATAACAAATTAATTTGGCACTACATAACATTTCTGAGGTGAGTTGGATTATTAGTTGGTTAGTTGTTAGTTTGGTATATATTTGATACTGGACAAATTACAGTGACTCTTAACCATATTACTACGGTTTTGTGTACAATCGGAGCTTGATACGGTCCTGTGAGGTCCTGAGTTCAGTAAAGGCCTCGATACTGGATAGTCTTTTTTAGTAAACACAATAGGAATCTCAGATTTTTCTTCTGTATCAATACTTGTTTTTTACTATCAATTAGTATCTTGGCATTGATTTCTTGAACCCAAGTTAAACCTGTAATTATTCAACCTCCAAATCACATTTACGTATGTAGTCTCACATAATCTCAGCTGGTGTGTCCTTATTTTAGATTCTTCTCTTACCCTTCTGTTCAAGCTGTTACTACGTGCCATCTCCGAATGCATTATCTGGGTGACAGTTATGACTCTAGCTGTGACCTCATGTGTTCCTGATGCTGATTGTGTCTGACTCGAGAGTTAAAGTTCATGTAGCCCAATCTGAGCTAATATTTGACTTTTATGTCGGCTCTTGTCTGTTTAATGAGCGAGTTTGCATAGATACTTTGTACAGAGGTTCATCATATACAGTGCCACAAGCCATCTGCTAATTAAATTCACAGATGGTGCATTATACATCACAATTAACATCAGTTAGTCCGTTAGTCCTGCCGTGCTCATTTAAATGCTTCCTCTAGGATATTGTCATGTAATAAAGGACTGGGTTCCTTTAACTTTCTGAATGACTAAATTTACCAACCTCATCCATCAGTGTTGGAGCATTTACTAAATCTACATGAAGTTGAGGAGTAAAATATTCTCCCCCAGTGGACTTTGCAGTTACTAAAGGTAAAGCATGTTTGTTTCCATGATAAATGTGCCCTTAAGTGCAATTGAACTGCCACCCATTAGAGATGATTTATGAAATGCATTGTGCATTTGATAGATGAGAACAATATGGTGTACATAAAGTGCTGTGAAGTTATGCTGTAAAATACTATAGTATAACATTTACTGCATAACAAAATTGTGTCTTATTCTAATCAAATAAACACAAATTGTGTACATTTCCAGTATGAATTAGCCTGGGACCTCTTTGTTTGAGGGAGCGGAACAACCTCCAGCCAGAGAAAAGAAAGAGCAATAAAGAACTGTTGCTGGATTTGACTTGACTCACGAATAAATAAGACAATTGAAGGCTACTGGAACATTTAAATGGAAACATTAAATAGCAACAGGGCAGGTACATATGGCACAATTGGAATAAACAGATGTTTTATGTAATAAAAATATGGTCTACTGCCTTCATAGTATCTGGTGCATAGTGAATATTTCTAACACTACCCATTTACCAAGGATCATTTTGCACAATCTCTGCAAAGCAATAAATGCATGCAGAGTTGTGCATGCAGTGTGTGACAGGGAGCAGTCGGCAGGTGAGATAAGGCGCTTTCGGTAGACTGGGTGAACTCTTCATGTGCTGCCGCTGACAAGGCAAAAGCCAGTGTAGCCTCCAGTGGGACAGACTCCTTGTCAGCTCGAACAATACTGCTCACTGGACACTTTGAAAATGGTATTTAGTGGAAAACTTAAAGAACAGCAAAAAAAAATAACAGTAGACAAAGGAATGTTGCGTGCTCCCAATAAGTTCCAATTGCATATATGAGACATTTTACCGTATCGAGCAAAGCGCCAAAAAAAACACAAAAAACAAAAACAAAAGAGTGTGATATTGCTGATATTTTCCTAAAACTAAAAAACGTTCTCACAAAGCCCTGAAAAATGATCAACTCGAGCAGTTAATAAAGCAAAAATATGTACTAGATTAAATGTACAGCAGTTGTCAAGACTGCAAAACTTAATTATACCATAAAAGCGCCTCTTGCATTTGCAGCCATTCTACCAAATGGTGATTGTTGACCCCAAAATGTTTTTTTCCCCTCAATCAAACAGGGTTAGGGTTTGGTTTAGGGTTTGGTTTTGGAACAGGTCAATTGGTGAAGGTTATGGCTTTGGGACAGGTGCAAACAGAAAGTTTGGGGTGATTACATCAAACACCTTCACCTTTAGTGATAAATTACTTACAAAAACCACCCGATGACAGTCGGGTGATGATGTCAGTGACCCAGGGGGAATCAGAATATTGTATTAATACTCATATTTTTACTATTGCTAAAGTTGAGTTGGCGGATTAAGTTTAACAAACAGAACTCTGAGACGACGGAAGGAGAAGAGACAAATGTCCTGTGTACACTTTGCAATGTGTTCTTATTAGCCTGGTTTGCCGAGACGCCTAGTGACATAAAGAACAGATATTTCTTGTAACGAACTACTGCTCTGGCGCATGCTGCATGAAGTGAATTACCTGTCTGTCTGTAGCCAGTGCTAAAAATGACACCAAGTCATATTCATAGAGCATTGTCTGTGAACCCGCCTCATACTTCGACGGGACATTTTATTCTTGGTTTTCACACACGCCTCAGCAGCAAAACATGACGGGGACAAGATTTTTTGTGTGTGAGTCCATAGATCTCAGCTGGATACAACGTGTTAGGGATGAAGTGGAACAGGATTTTCACAGCTTGAATGCACCGCTGAAATGTCTGTAGATGCGGAGCAAAGCTATCAAACCCCCATACATCCGGATCCCCACTGAGCCTTCCCAACACCTTCTCAAATCACTCTTACACTTGCCAACTCTCCCAACAAAAAAGTAAAAATTGTGTTAACATATTGTACTCTAGATGCCATTGGCTTGTTTCTCCCCAGACCCCAGACAAAATGCTCGCATCCCCCATCCATTTCAACAACCAAGAATCAATTTGAGAAAAAGAACAACAATCGTCCCAAGGATAGAAACCAGGCCAAATGCTTCTACCGAGTTCAGAGTAAGACAAACCTTCACTTTCGGCTTCTCAAGCACACAGGGGTTGACAGCAAATTGCTTTCAAGAAAACAAAAGTGATGAGGGTGTGAGAAGTTGAAGGTAAGGAAAACAATTGCCACGGAGTAAACTAGATTGAAATTCTTGTGTGTGTTTTTGGGGAGAAACTTTGGAGAGCCGACAGTTACGATCGAACAGAAAATGTGTTTGTCTCAGTTGATTCAAATTGATACTGAGACTTTTTTCTCTGTCCATGTCTCGACCGCATGGTTTTGATATTGGATTTATGTACATGTACGGTACTTTTCGGGCTATACGGCGCTCCTGAATAAAAGCCACACAAAGACATTTACAAAGAAAATAGAAATTGTACATTTACGGGCCGCACCTAAACCGCAGATGCCCATGTTGTAACATGAGATATTTACACATATACTACACCGTAGTGATGCGTCTTTATAAACGGGGGTCTCGCGGTGCATCGTCCGCAGGTCCGCTGGACTAATTAGACTAATTTGAGAATGGATCAAATAAAACAGAATTTTGAAGCTTAACAAACAGAAAACACATCTACCCTACTGTCCCCTCTGTCCTTGATGACTCTGTGTGAGCTTTGTCTGTGTCTCACATCTGGTTCATCTGCTCCTGAGCTCGTACTTTGCGAGTGTGACGTTGTAACGAGATATTTACACAAAAATAAGTTCCGCTGTCACCGTTGTAATGGCCGCAGGGTTCAAAGCGTGGGAAAAAAGTAGTGGCTTAAAGTACGCAAAGTAATAGAAAATCTCATGGAAGAGTATTATTACATACGGTCAAAAATGAGAGCAACCATCACATTTTTCACCACTTTTGAATATTAGCTTGTCCATGGATGGTCTATGGCATAGGTGTCAAACTCTGCCCCGTGGGCCAAATCTGGCCCGCCAGACATTTCAAATTTATATTTAAAAAAATAAAATTGATTCATAGAACCGTAGTTACATCCGTAACTGTTTTTATCGCTAAAACTACGCGTCCCACAATGCTGCCGGTGGCCGCCCCTGCCCCACGGGGCTCTGCTGCACTGCTGTGTGAGCAGCCGAGGGAGAAGTGAATTTTAAGCACTTAAGAAGAGCAGACGTTTAGTGGTGTGTCAGTTCAGGTGTACAGATAACTACACAGACGTGGACATGTTAGTTAGTACATTTACATAAACGTTTTTGTTATAAAGTCAAATGTTTATCTCTGTAGATCAACTCTGAAGTTGTGATGCACATAAACTGAAGCACAGTATTGGTGAAATTACACTTGTTTTTCTAAATACATTTCAGTTTATGAGAACAAACGTTTTGTAATTTATTTTTTTTTATCAATCCAGTAATTGCTTCAGAACAGCGTAGGCTATATAAAGCTATTTATTTCTTGTATTTTTAATAATTTTATGTTTTTCGTTATGTTCGGCCCGCGACCCAGCTTGAGCGTCAAAATTCGCCCCGCGGCCCAAATGAGTTTGACACCCCGCTATGGTCAATAAACGACTTTTTTCCCATTATGTACTAATTGATGACAACAAACTCTACCCTGAATAACAGTGGAGTGCAGGGCAGTGTCTTCTCTGGGAAAAACTATAAATTAAGACAATTTAAAGTTTTTCCTTAAGATATTTTATATAATTTTTAATTCCTGGTTTAAAATACTGTAATCTCTGTTCAGTGCTCACTTGGCTGTGAATCCCAGTCATTTGAATGTAGCTTGTGGAATATTTCATAGTCAAATAGGGCTGGCACAGTCACTCTTTTAGACAAAAGTTAAGTTCTTGGCTCATACTTTCTCAGACTTTGGGTGAGTCGGGTGTTAAAAGTCGGTTTTGTATTGTATTATTGTCATGGAGATTAGGCTCATGTTTCTGTTCTGTTGCTATTGTGTAAAGTAGGACAAAGTTCTGTGATCCAGCAAAACATAGACTATCAGCATAATCCCGGGCCATGGAAGAGTGCACAGAAATACTGTAAGGACAATGGAGGGAAGGAACTGCTGACCGTTGTGACTCAGTATAAGGTTGATAAAAAGAGCATGGATTACTACTATTGGATTGGGCTCAAATACTGCACTAATTGGAATAGGTGGTACTGGTACGACAGTGATTATAAAAGAGCTTCCATTGATGATTTTAGTACAAGGATTGCTGTGCCCTGACCCACCATACTTCCAACAGAGCAATGAACCAACTTTAGAGCTGAGAGACTTAACCTGCTCCGTTACAGACTTTAGGCAGCAGTCCGGATCGGCTGTGTGGCGATGTCTTTTGCTCAATTGTTTGGTCCAAATTTTAAACTTTGGACTAAATATGAATATGTTGAGCTATCCAGATCTAAATTTTAACAAAGTTTAACGTTGCCATTCATACTATTAAAGCGACACTATAACTGTGCTCTAAATAAAAATTAAAAAAGACAAAGAACTTAAATCGATTTAAAAAACTAAATACAACACGAAAAACTGAAATTACAACTAATTGTAAATCTGTAGTTTGAATTTATTACATTTTTCTTTGTTTAGTTTAGACTTGTTTTAATGAATACCTGACTATTTAACAAAGTTATTGTTTTAAATGATATTGTCTTTTCATTTGAGACGTGCATAAATATTTTAACAATGGTGACATAAGTTCATGTGTCTACGTTATCATTGTGATTTATGGGTAATGAATGAACATGAAAAGACAAGCTGAATAAAATAAATAAAAACAAATAATAAATATATATATATATATATATATATATATTTATAAACAAATAATAAATATATATATATATATATATATATATATATATATATATATACAACCATGTGTAGTGTTTAGAGTCAAAACAGGAGCAGAATAAGGTGAGTTCACATGATGCCATAACAATTCTAGAATGCCAATAGTTTGAGATAGATAGGAGGCGTGGTCTGGTGTGGGTGAAACTGTTGATTCAATAGAAAGCACAACTTTTCCCCTCTTTTACTCTTTTAAGATGTTTCCTTGCAAATTCAGAATAAGAAACATGGAGGTTGTTGATCTGGAGTTACCTCAGAAAAGTAAACTGTTGTCGACTGTTTCTATTGAGCTGGAGGACAGGTCAGAATTCTATGGTGTAATTTACTATTTAGACTGCAAATGTTTTGTCCTGATTTGTCATGTCGTTTGAAAAGCCGTACATTTCTTGTGGAAAGTCAAGCCCTAAGAGTATCTGTTTCAACACAGATTTTTAGTTTGGATATTGTTTTAAGTTTATGTAAATATGCCCCTGCCCTTCATCTGAAATGATGACATAATCAAATTTGAGAACATCAACATATTTTATGCGTCGTTTAAATTACTACTTTCTTGTTATTCTATGTAAATCATTCATTATTTTCAAGTCAAATGTGTCCCAGACAGTCCCACTCAAACCACGATATATTCAGTCACTCTTCACATTTTCAGTTGTGTTTCCTACCACTGTTTTCTCCGCATTGCCTTCAGAAGATGAAGCTCATTTTTGTCCTAATGCTTTGTGGAACAGGACTTTGCTCGGTGATCCAAAGAAATCTTGTGTATGTTAGTGATCATCCAATGTCATGGCAGGATGCACGGGCAAAATGTCAGAGCAAAAAGAAAGAGCTGGTGACTTTTGTGGCTCAGTCTGAGATCGACGAGACAAACATGGATTCCTACTATGCCTGGATAGCACTAAGGCACTATGACGATTGGAAATGGTTCGATGGTGACAACAAATATTTGGCAGCAAAAGATAATTTTATTGAGAATGAACCAGCATGTGATGACAATTGTGCATTGGACAGCCATTCAGGTGACAGAGCTGAAGGGGATAAGTGTGAGAAGAGACACTTCTTCTTCTGCAATTACCAGGACCAAGACAATATACGTAAATACAACTTCTACCCAGAGACCAAATCCTGGGATGATGCCTTTCAGTTCTGCAAGGACACAAACCAAGTCTTGGCAATTTACAACCAATGGGATGGCCAGCCCTCAGATGAGAAGAGAGACTTTCCGGTGTGGACAGGGCTGTACCATGACGGTGAGTCCTGGAGTTGGAGCGATGGAGAGTACTCAGACTACTGGAAGGACGATGAAGAGTACTTAGACTACTGGAAGGGGACCAATGTTACAATGACCAATTCAAGTCTTGGTTCTGGTCTGTGTGGGGCTGTGTGGTCTCAGAATAAGACCATGTCAGTGCACAAATGCTCTGAGGCCTTCCCTTTTCTATGCTATTCTCCCAACCTGGTCCTGGTTAAGCAGAACCTCACCTGGGAGGAGGCCCTGGAACGATGCGAGGCTATAAGTCCCAGTCACTCCCATCAGCTGCTGAGCGTGGAGCCGTCAGACCTGCTCTATGCCAACATGAAAGCCCTGGATGCTGAAACGGACAAAGTCTGGCTGGGTCTCCGATTTTTGGGCGGTTCCTGGTTCTGGTCTAATAGAGAAATGGTCTCCTTGCCTGGTCTTCCATCGTGTCCTGAGGCCACACTGGGCTGTGGAGCTCTGGTGTTGGATAGAAACTCAAATGGATCAGAGCTTCAACCAACTTTAGAGCTGAGAGACTGCGCCGAGAGACTTAACCTGCTCTGTTACAGACTCAAATAGAAAAAATGTAATTTGTACATACCACTGAATATTGTTAAAACTAAAATTGAATCTACAACTTAGAATGAAAATTTCATTCTAAGTTGTAGATGAATATACCATCAGAAAAATAGTAGAAAAATTGATTGCCTGTACATTTTGCAGAATTATCTCCATAAACTCTTTAACAAATCCAGTGTTGCATATTTGCATTTGCATATTGTTTTAACTAACTGACTAGTCGGTGTAATCTCTCATTCATCCAGGAGTGTTCCATTGTAGATCTAAGATTGAAGGTGAAGGTGGTTCCTGATTGCTAATTTCTTTGAGGTGTTTTCAAGTTCTTGAACGCACATGACTAGTTTGAATAAGAGTTTGGTGTTTCTCAAAATACTAGTTAAGAGCTGCATATATGAGACAAAATATACAAAATAAATAGTGATTAATAATTGTATGTACTGTTTGTCACTTGTAAATAAAACACACATGTAAGTAAAATGTAATTAATCACGCATTTTCTTTATTTACATAAAACAGCATAAACTGCTAGTGTTTTGTATAAAAAATGTATACAAAACAGTAACAATAGTGATAACATCAAGAACAAAAACAACAACAGACAGACAACAACAGACAGTAGACAAATAGAGGGACAATAGTCTAGAAACTTCAAAGCGGGGGATTGTGTGTGTGTGAGTGAGTGAGTGTGTGTGTGTATTTTTGTGTGCGTATATGTGTCTGTGTGTGTGTGTGTGTGTGTGTATGTTTGTGTGAGTGTGCGTATGTGTGTATATGTGTGTGTGTGTATATGTGTGTGTGTGTGTATATGTGTGTGTGTGTGTGTGCGTGCGCGCGCGTGTGTGTTTGTATGTTTGTGTGTGTGAGTGTGTGTGTGTTTGCATACACTGCATATGTTTGCAAGTGCCAATACACTTGTTTTATATAAAATTGTATCCCACATTGTATGTATAAATGTGTTTTTATGTATTGATTCATTTTATTGAATGTTTTATTTGTGTTCTAGTATCCTACGTTTCTTTGTTGTTTATTTTGTGATGTGTTTTAACAGGGTACACATGAAAAAGAGAACTTTTTTGGGTTTTCCCTGTATACCGTAAACAAGTAAAATGAATGAATGAAGATGACCCCAACAATCTGGCACGCCACTTCATCTTGCAGCATCTGGACTCCCCGCAAACCTATGCCATCTCTCCAGGACCTATACTTGTCCAGGACTCTGGGATGAACAGGTTGGATCATGGACTATTTGAGCCACTCCCCTCAAGCAGGAGGCCACTCCCCTCAGGCAGGAGGCCACTCCCCTCAGGCAGGAGGCTAGAACCTCCATCACACTCACACACATAATATACACTCATTATATATATTTTTTATCATATTTCCTCTCGTGGCGTGGATAAATCATTTGTCCATGAAGACGGAGAAAGACAGTTCGCGAAGACTCAGAAGTGGACAGAAATCTACGGGAGACGAGCGATGCGATGCGCTCCGTTGCGCTTAAAAAAAACCGCACGTGTGTGTTGTATCAGTCCGCACGGGGGAGTGCGCATGCGCACTTCCGCCTGCGTTCTCAAATCGCCGAAAAATCGTCCATACCGCCTTTAAATTAACCTTAATTAACCTTGTTTTTTTCATTTGCCACGTATACATTTTTGGCAGACTAACATTTTTATTTTTGCAACATGCATATACATGATAATCTCTAACCCCTCATTTCTGTCCATTCTATTATTTATTTTTGCATCAACATTTAAGGATGCTTTAAAATTGAGTTTAGTGATTAGTTGAAAACTAGAGGTGCTCGGCCACGTCATGATTGACCTTTCACAGAAAAAATAACGATCTGATCTGATCAGACTTCACAGGCTAGACTCGTGTATTTCTGCCATCAAATCATGATCAGTACAACTGCATGCTTAAACCAAGAAGTTGGCAAGCAGCTGTATTAGCACAGTCTTGATTTTAAAATGGTGTTATTCTCTCTACAGCTAGTAGATAGAGCCAAAGCTCAATTACTCTGGTGTCTCCCAAGGCTGTGCCAAAGTGATATTGGAAAAAAACATTTAGTTCTAAAACATGTCAAAGTAAATAAATGCATTAGCTTGTTTAAAGGTCAAACACAATACAATAATGCTTTTTGTTTTAACTGGATTTTTATCATGTTTCATTTGCGAGGCATCAATACTGCTCCAGATGGAAGGGTTAGGTGTCTTTAGTCGTACCCTTGGGTAAATTAGTTTGCAATAATTAAGAGACATCAAACATACATGCACACAGTATAACACACACAAACAATGGATTGACAAAATGTTATTATTTGAAATAGTTTATTTCAAATATTCTGAAATTAAAATTGATTTGACTTGCGCCAAATTAATACTGTATGTGTATCACTCTTCCATACAACATCAACCTGGACAGATTGACAGAACGTCTGGAAAAGGCGTAACCTCACGACAAATATTTTAATCTGATTGGTCAAAGTGTCACAACAACAGAAAAAAGTCGCAAAATAAATGCTCTTAAAAAACAAAATAGGCCCAGAGCCTGCTAAAACTTGCCAAAGTATGTCTGTTGGCGTCGCCATATTTGTGTCCTTTTGATTCCGCCCAAACTAAAATGTTGCATGTGATTGGTCACTTTTCAAACCAAATAGAGCGAGCCTGACTAGATGGATTCTCAAGTGTCTGTGAAACAAATATTACGAGACATCATCTGTTGGCCACGTTAGTGTTTTCCCCTTGTACATTCCCAAAATAAAATGTGCCTATATAGAGCTAATTCCTCGTAAGAATCATTGACTACAGGCGCATTGTTAATAGAATAATACTGAGGGCAATAAACAGTAGCGGAATTTCTTAGGTTTAATTTTTTCTAAACAATTGCAGCTTGAGCAATGGCAGTTGGCTACATAAATACAAACAATAAACGTAGGCCCAGATTTATTCAGCGTTTGCACAGGTGTGACAGGTTGCGTATGCTAAACTGGAGCAAAAAAATTGTGAAATTTGCACAGATTTGCTTTTGTCTCATGCCGCAGGGCAAATTTAGCAAATGGGCCCTGATGAATATGCAAAACAGGGCCATTTTCCCCCAACGGGCAAAAGGAAATGCAAAAGTTTACGTTTTGTGGGTGGCGTCTATTTAACAATATTATGAAGAGCGAAACTGCGTGAACATTTTAGCATGTCTGAAAAGCAGTTGTTTTACACATCTAAGTGGCGTTGAAAAGGTTTTCAAAAGATCATGTATTGCTCATATACAATCACAAAATAATAATGTGTTGTTTTGATGGAGGGGCGAGGTTATAAAAATACACTTTACCTTTACCACTTTACCTGGATTCTCATTTGTAGCTTATTGAACTCGAGCACATAGAAGCTGTCCAATTTCCTTCTAAGTCCTTAGTGAAGGCCATGGAGTCTGTGCACGAGGTATTGATGACACAAGGAGACGTGATTGGTCTGTTCACTCATCACCTGTTTCTCAACTTCTTCATCCCTTCGAACATGTTGTCCCATCCCATATCCTGTTTCTGCTTTCAAGGAGGCTATAATAAAAATCCTCACAATCCTCTGCCCCAAATTTGAGTTTTCAGCAGCGATGAGGCAGAAAACCATTCGTGCAGTGTAGGTTCATATGTTTGAAGGGGACGGACACTAATCACATAGATATAAAACATAAAAAACATTGTTGTGCTACATAATTTAAATTATCAATATAATTCATTTATTCTAACTATGGGGCTGGTGAACATCTTCATCGCCATTAATCATCATAATGTCTTATATGTGGCTGTTCGCCCAAAGGAGCAACAACAGAGGCACACACGCATTTGCACATCCTAGCCCGCAGTAAACTCATTTACATATCAGTTTTGCGCACTAATAATATGAGCAGTTTCTGATGGTAAATAAGGTACAAGAGGCCCACAAAATAGCGCGTGCTGATTTTAAGTAGTATTTTACAGCCTCAAGGGCCCACAGCGAGGAAGTTCAGATTTGTTTTGCCTGCTTGGTGTGTTGAACAGTCCCTTTTTCACGACAGATATATTTTAGCTTGTCATTACGGGAAGTGCACTAATAAAATCAATGATATATCTGACAGATGTCTCAGTAATCCATCACAGTGACAGTGCGACAGCATGCGCAACCACAGCATGCCCTACCGCTCCTAAAAATATTTCCAGACTCTCTATGACATTCTGAATCTGAGACAGTCTGTACAGATCTGTCAGCTGTAGAGAACACAAAGGTGACATAACAGATCAACAACTGTGTATTTAAAATATACCGATTTGCATGACAAGAAACAAATTATGACGCTGGAACACTGGGTAAAATCATATCGATACCTGCAATTCTAAGATCTTAACATGGTTCAAACATTGTCCAATGGCCCAAACGTCGATGGGCGGTTCAAGTTTGAGTAGTTTGCAGGCAGTTTGTGTGTGTGTTGATGAAATACTGTTTTCACAAATTGACCCTTTGTCTTCTTGATTGAGAACACTTTGCATTGAACTCAACGTAATCAAAGTGCACTTCTTGGCCAATCTCACTGGTTCATGGCAAACAAAAATGCTTCAGAATTATATGCGGACAGCAGTTATATTTCACTATAAGAGCTGCTGTTTACAATACTTACCGGGGAAATATGTGGAGTAATGTATTTGAAAATGTATTTGAAATGTACTTGAAATAATGGGAAGTACTAATAATAATCATACTTGTTGTTCTCAGCATGGATTACGCTGGCATCGTTCTAGTCTATGATGTGTTTTTGTCTCCTGCAAGTTGGATAAAGCTCATTTTGTTGATGTTTCTGGGAGTTAATTACATTCAAAATATACACACGTTTCTCTTTTTTTCCGATTAAATACAATTTCAAGGATTACAATTAAGTTAGAAAATATAACAAGCACTCCTCATAATCCCACTCTGACCCCATGATAAAAAGGTTTAAACCATGTAAAGCCATCCACCTGTCTGGTTAGCCCTGTGGTCATACTATTACTTTTATTATTATTACAGTGTATTATATAGCGCTTTTCCAGCTTCAAGGCACTCTGTGAAATTGAAGCACACAACAACCCAATGAGGAGAGATGTAGTATTTTAAGCATGTTGAAAGCCTTATGCTGTCGATCACATGTCCAAATATGAAAAACCAAAAAGGAGTTTTGTTAGTTATCTACCGATCTCCTGGTCCCTACTCAGAGTTTTTAACAGAGTTTTCTGACTTTATATCAAACTTAGTGTTAGCCTGGGATAAAATAGTTATAGTTGGAGACTTTAATATCCACGTGAACATGAGTGATGACGCTCTCAGTAATGCCTTCAGCGCCTTGTTAGACAGCATTGGTTTCACTCAGAATGTAAATAAACCGACTCACACTCACAAGAACACTCTGGATCTTGTCCTAACGTATGGAACAGAGATTAGTGACCTCATTGTCCTCCCTCAAAACCCTATATTGTCAGATCATTTCCTAATTACCTTTCAGTTTATTCTTAAAGATCATCCAGTCCCACAAAATAAAGTTATAATGAAAAGGACAATATCTGAAAAATCTATCTCAAAATTCAAAGAAATAATAGAGCCAATATTCAGTGACATGTCATGTGATCCTGCTGAGAATAGTTTTAGTCCCAGTATAAGTGATCAATGTGTCGACTTGACCATGAATTCTCTGAAGTCTGCTCTTGACGTTGTCGCGCCGTTAAAACAGAAGGTCATTAGGCCAAAGCGCGCCTCCCCATGGTACAACCAAGAACTGCGTTCACATAAACAAAGAGTTAGAAAGTTAAAGGGATTATTTCGTCGCTCTCACACCGAAGAATCCCTAAAAGCATGGAAAAGTTGCCTGCTGTCTTATAAGCAGGCTCTGCGTAAGGCCCAAACCAGATATTATTCAAATCTAATAGAAGTCAACAAAAGTAACACTAAATTCCTTTTCAGCACTGTAGCTAGGCTAACATAGCCACTCGAAAGTGGCTATGTTCCACAGTCCTTCAAACATGCAGTCATTAAACCTCTTCTGAAAAAGCCTAATCTAGATCCCGACCTATTGGTAAACTACAGACCTATTTCAAATCTTCCCTTCGTCTCTAAAATCCTTGAAAAAGTTTACAGTAGTAAGAAGTAAAACAGCTTTGTCGCCACCTGCAGGACAATAACTTATTTGAAGTTTTCCAGTCAGGGTTCAGAGCCCACCACAGCACTGAAACTGCACTAGTTAAAGTCACAAATGATTTGTTATTAGCCGCTGACGATGGACTGGTCTCAATCCTGGTTCTGTTGGACCTGAGCGCAGCGTTTGACACCATTGACCACAACATTCTACTGCAGAGGTTAGAATGTGATGTAGGTGTTGGAGGAACAGCCCTCAGCTGGTTTAAATCCTATCTATCTGATAGGTTCCAATTTGTTAATGTAAACCAGAGCTCCTCACCAAGCTCTAAAGTAATTTACGGTGTGCCACAGGGTTCGGTACTCGGTCCAATTCTGTTTACTCTTTATATGCTGCCATTAGGCAACATTATCAGAAAGCATGACATTAACTTCCACTGCTATGCAGACGACACTCAGCTGTATTTATCAATGAAACCTGATCAGAGCGATCAAGTAGACAGACTTAGTACTTGTGTGAAGGAGATAAAAACCTGGATGACACTAAACTACCTGCTTCTTAACCCTGAAAAAAACGAGGTCATTGTGCTTGGCCCTAAGCATCTACGAGACTCTCTATCTGAGCAGATAGTCACACTGGACAATGTCAGTGTAGCCTCCAGTTCTACTGTAAGAAATCTTGGAGTCTTATTTGACCAGGAGCTCTCATTTAAAGCTCATATAAATCAAGCTTGTAAAACAGCCTATTTCCATTTGCGCAACATAGCCAAAATCAGAAGAATCCTGCCTAAAAGTGATGCCGAAAAACTTATCCATGCATTTGTAACGTCTAGATTAGACAACTGTAACTCCCTGCTTGCAGTGTGTCCTAAAAGCTCCATAAAAAGCTTTCAACTGGTTCAAAATGCAGCAGCAAGATTACTAACAGGAACAAAAAGAAGAGAGCACATTACGCCGGTGCTGAAGTCTCTTCACTGGCTCCCCGTCGAGTCTAGAATCAAATTCAAAATTCTACTCTTGACCTACAAAGCCATAAATGACATGGCCCCATCCTACCTCAAAGATGCTATAGAACCATATCATCCAAACAGAGCTCTTCGCTCTCAGAATGCTGGCCTTCTGGTGGTCCCAAGAGTCTCTAAAAGTACAGTAGGAGGTAGAGCGTTTAGCTACCAAGCTCCTGTGTTATGGAATCAGCTCCCGACCCATGTTAAATATGCTGACACAGTCGCTTCATTTAAGTCCAGGCTTAAAACGTTCCTCTTCGAAATCGCTTATGGTCAGACTAGTTAGGAACAGAAACATAAACCCACAGCTTTAGCTACGCTGCCCTAGGAGTAACTATGCTGGGGGAAGTATGGCAGCTTGAGCACTATCTTCTTCTTCTGACTACTTATGCTATCAAACAATATTTATTTTTTGATTCCACTTGCAAACTGTTCACCGCCTTCTTTTCTTTCTCTCACTCCTGAGGACCTGTGGACCCAGATGCCCCTCCCCTGGTGAAGTGGTCCCTGCCCTGTGTGGACGGTCCCTCATCTGCCTGAGGAGTGGGTCCAGCTCGCCCCCGACGGTCCCTCATCTGCCTGAAGAGTGGGTCCAGCTCGACTCCGACGGTCCCTCATCTGCCTGAAGAGTGGGCCCAGCTCGCCTCCGACGGTCCCTCATCTGCCTGAAGAGTGGGTCCAGTTCGCCTCAGACGGTCCCTCATCTGCCTGAAGAGTGGGTCCAGTTCGCCTCAGACGGTCCCTCATCTGCCTGAAGAGTGGGTCCAGCTCGACTCAGACGGTCCCTCATCTGCCTGAAGAGTGGGTCCAGCTCGCCTCAGACGGTCCCTCATCTGCCTGAAGAGTGGGTCCAGCTCGCCTCAGACGGTCCCTCTTCTGCCTGAAGAGTGGGTCCAGTTCGCCTCAGTCGGTCCCTCATCTGAAGAGTGGGTCCAGTTCGCCTCAGTCGGTCCCTCATCTGCCTGAAGAGTGGGTCCAGTTCGCCTCAGTCTGTCCCTCATCTGCCTGAAGAGTGGGTCCAGTTCGCCTCAGACGGTCCCTCATCTGCCTGAAGAGTGGGTCCAGCTCGCCTCCGACGGTCCCTCATCTGCCTGAAGAGTGGGTCCAGCTCGACTCAGACGGTCCCTCTTCTGCCTGAAGAGTGGGTCCAGCTCGCCTCAGTCGGTCCCTCATCTGCCTGAAGAGTGGGTCCAGCTCCAGTCTCCTCGTGTCCGTCTGTGAGAGTCGGATCTCTCCTTCACTGGAACTCCTCCAGGTTTCTACGCTTTTTTCCCAAAGAGGTTTTTTTTTGTAGTTTTTCCTGGCCGAGAAGGAGAGTCTAAGGACAGAGGACCCTGGGACATCGTCCCTCGCCACCACAGACATTGTCTGACTCCATCGCCACCACAGACATTGTTGATTCATTTCTCCCTGTGGCCCTCAGAGGCAACTGTTGTTGTGATTTTGGGCCTTACAAAAATAAATTGATTTTATTTGATTTGAAATATGTTACTGTTATGTGCCTCTCCACCTCATGTTCCGTCAATTCAATTTAATTAAGTGTTTATAGATGATAAAGCATGTATATGTACTGCATTAAAACACTTTTACAATACCTTTTTGAAATGTATAGTAAAAGTGTGTTTCTTGGCCTGCCAAGTAGGCACACAGAGCAGGCATCCACAGATCAAGCAGTGGTGGTTCAATCCCACTACTGACAAGTGCAAACTCCTGGTCTTTGGGCTCTCGAGTGAATGGTTAAAGAGGAAATTGGCGCCGACAAGCAGTCATATTTGATATGTCAGTCGACTGTGTAGTAGGGAGTGAAAAAATTAAGACATTAATACGATACTACATTTTATCGGAAGATTCAATATTTTAAAGTGTATGGAGTGTACAAAAAGTATGATACCTGACTATCTACATACCATGACAACAGAAAACCAAACTTGTTTACTTTAAGACCTTCCTGATACACCTCTGCTTTAACTTTTGCCTGATTCCCCAGTAAATCTCTCTGCTCCCCTCACCGCTGCTGCTCTCTGACCGTGGCAGCACATTTACGCCTTGTCCTAATCACAGCTTGCAGAATTCGTTCACATAATTGCCTACTGTTAAAAAGCAAAGCAGAAAGAAAGTGCGACCGCAGGCTGGTATTTTGCATCTGTCTACACCGCCACACAACAGAAGGCCGGGAATAATATGCATGCCACCAACAAATTGCAACCCATAACAAATTACAGAAGCCATTTGGTGCCATTACTTGTATGACAAAGCATGTTAGCACAGAGCCTGATGAGATACAATGAGATATTCAGCGCGTCGCCAAAGTGTAGCCCGCAGAAGCCCAACTACAGTGGAGAAAATGAAAAACATTACCAGCGGCTGAAAATCCAATATGGGGCGACACAGCTTTGCCGGCAATTACCAGGTGAAGCAAATCCATCTGACCTCGCGTCGCATCTTATCCCTCTTGCCTCAGAGGTCAAAGTCTGATTTGAGATCCCCTGCTAAAAAATGTCTTGTCTGTTAATTTGAGCAAAACAAGTCGGTGCCACGTATCTGGGCTCATGTGCGGTATAATCTATTAGGAACACAACGTTACGACCTCACCTTCATCTTTGTAAGCAAGGATACAAAACCAGCTTTCACATCTGTCACTAGGACTTTAACCAAAGTGGTGAATGAATTATTTAGCTAAGTAAGTATTCCCCAACAGCAGCAGATGCGCGGACGCGCCATATGTCGTCTGCTTTGTGCAAATAGTGTAATAGATGCCAGTGCAATATTATGCTGTTAACATTTTGCGCAAGGTTAGGATGATATTCCAAAAAAACTGTCTGGCATTGGAGTCCAGGTGTGCAGTTAGTAAGTGTAGTAAGGGGGAAGTTTAAGTTTTGCCAGCCAAGACTATTACACACTTTTCCTACAATGACGTGTATGGACTTGAGCATAATTATCAGACAAACATGGCGGTCTACAAGTAAAAATAAGATAGTACAATATTTATTAGAGTTATGTGGGGCACCATCCTGTATTAGGCATTTAACAATTATATAATTCAATATCTAAATTAATTAAAAATAATGTTGCTTGTTAATCTGAAGGTTTGTGAGACCGTAACCATGACATTGACCCCTTTTCTAGAAATGCAGGAACACTTTACCAAATGTGGTTTATGAAGACCAAATAATTAAACTGGTAAAATGAATACGGCATATGCAAATGAGTCAATAACTGATGGAGCCACTAGATATGACTGTTAATTCAATTAAATTCAATTTATTTTTGTAACTCCCAAAATCACAACACTAGTTGCCTCGGGGGCGACGAAGAGTACGGTAATTATTATATCACCTCATCAGCCAGCTTGTGAAATACATCATCGTTTTTCATACGAGCAGAAGCAGGAGCTGTGATCCTGAGGAGATGAGCCTGTGTGTGTCTGTGTCGCCTCCAGGGGTCACTCAGGGGTCACACTGGAAGAGACTGTGGCAGCTCGGTCCACACACGGGGCAGGGCACGGACAGGACAGTGTCAGGCTGAAGAAGCCCTGGATCAGGTTCAGTGATCTACGTTCTCCTTGGCTCTGAGGTGTTCCTCAGATAAAATGGGTCGTTGCACTGATTCACAGATGAGGCTGGTCTGAAGAGACTGTCCTGGATCCAAGTTTTGTTGTATACTTGAAAAGTTGCAAAAAGGTCCTTTGCTTGAGTTTGTATGATGCAATTTAAATCACATTTAAAATAACGGACACATAATTTTTATTTATGGGAGAGAAAAGTTAGCTTCCGAGGGCGTGTCTCTCTGGAACGTCTTTGTTCCATGGGTTGGGTTAGCTTAGCATTACTAGGCCAGAGATGAGGTCTCTGGCCCTTGAGATCATTCTTGGTGGACCTCCTGCCCGGGGGGCCGACTCTGTGGAAAGGTGTGGCAAGGCTCGTACAAAAAATCGCGGAAAAGGGGGGGGGTTTCCGGCCGTTTCCGCGAATCCGCCCGGATCCGTGATTAGGGATCCTTTTCTTTTACCTTTTTCTGCAAATAGGGGTACTTTTTCAAGCAATCTTGGTGATTTTTTTGTTTGTTGACAGTCAAAGGTTTTTTGTGTATATGTCAGAAATGTTTAGCCTGTTACTAGCCTAAGCAATAGGAGGCAGCACTGCATCACTTTTAGAAATGTTTGCCCAACTACAAGCCCATTCACTAGGAGGCAGCACTGCTTGGAGATATCCCTGTCTCTGATTGGCTGATGGGCATATCAACAGGAAACGGATCAATGATGGAAGAGAAAGGTAAAATTTTGTAGTGAAACACGGTCTGAGAAGCAAAATAGAATACAGAAATCCAATAAGCCTTCAGGAGAAGAAAATTGACGTCCATCTCAATATGTACCAGTAAAACGAGGGAAACTTCACATAATTTATAGTTTATATTATAAATCAGGGTCCTCTGCTGTGTAGAATCGATGATCTCTGTAGTGTGCCTTATATCAAGTGCAGTTTCTAGGGAGTTTCACATTGCAAGGGAGGATGAGCGGATGATCCTTGACTACCTAGAAAAGAAGAGAAGTAAACCTGCAAGGGCGCCAAGTTTAAACCAAGCTAGTCGTGAAACAATCAGTGATGGAGGACGAAGAGTAGTGGAGGTACAACCAGTGTGTCATATTTCAAACTTAGTTTGTACATGAGAAGATGGTGTACGTGAGATTATGTTCATTTGCAAAGTTTTGTCAACTAAGTCATTCCACTGCACTTTTTTTGTGCTTTAGCTCATGGAAAACAAACCAGTATTGATTTCATTATAGAGTCCTATAGTAAGTTATTTTACCTGCAAAACAAACTGATCTTGCATATCCTTTTACAGTGATATATATATAGTCAAACAGTATGTTATTTGTCCTTATATGTTGTTCTCTTCTTCTGATATATGATTATTGCTACCAGTAGTTATAGATAAGCATTATTCATTGTATATTCATTTAGAGATATTATTTTGCAGTTTCTGTCTGTTGAGTGGCGCTACATATTTTTTATCATCCAGATGTCTATATGTCAATTAAAAGCTAGTCTTGAGCATGATGGCCCAGTATATGGTACCATGCTTTTAAATACAGTGAACTCATTCAGGTTATTTTAATGTTAGTACTATGTTTTACAGTGTAAGATATGCATTGACTTTTCCTCCAAATTTTAACGGGTGAATAAAAAAGCTAGAACTGTGCTTTATTTTACAGTGAAACACCTTTTAGGGAGTAAAATGTTGAATGTAGGGTCTCAAACTACATGTATTCAGTTTATGATTAAGGAAGATTTCTTAGCAGAAACGAGACAAGACGGGGCACCAGGGTTAAACCCAAAGAGCTAAGATGAGGTCCTTAATCGCGCTCGTTAAAAAGGTCTGAAGGGTGTTTCACGATTCAGGGACTTACACATAGTCTATTCAAACAAACAATAGTCAATAACTCTTTCGTGTAGTTTATTTATCCAAAGGGTAATCAAAACACCGGAGCAGAAATGCGCACAGGTAAATCACAGGTGATGTTATATCAGATTTAACAGCAGATTTCATGCAGATAATGTTAAACCAGGGTTTTGCCTTTGATAACCAAACGTGTCTATGCTAATCTATATCAAAAAGAGGGAAAGTGAGAAGCTAAAGGGAGGAGGAACAGCTGAGCTCTACCCAAATCACGCCACAAGAGAACCGCACAATGGACTCGGCTTACGGTTCTGTAGAGACTCGGTCCGACTGGTCCTTATCCGCGGACGAGGTCCGTAGCGAGGCGTCGCGTGGAGCGGTGTGGCGGCGAAGGTTCGTGAAGCGGGCGGCGGCCGTGGAGCTGGCGGCGGTCGGGGAGCGAGGCGTCGCGTGGAGCGGAGGAGGCTGCGACGTGCTGTAGGGTCCTTGGCGCCGGGGAGCGGTGTGCTGCGCCGGGGAGCGAGGGGTCGCGTGGAGCGGTGTGCTGCGACCTCCTTGAAGCGGCGGCGGCAACGGAGGCAATATCCGAGAGTTCCTTAGAGGTAGAACGCTTTAGCGGCGTGTTAGCTCCTCACGCGGCCTTTACTCAGATGAGGACGTAGCGCTGATCCACGTAAACGGCGTAGATTACTTCAAAAAGAAAAGAAACGAAGTAGCAAAGAAAGTCTCTGTCCGGTTTAGCGCTTAAGCGTAGTTCCAGGTAGTTCCAGGTGGTTTCAGGTGGTTTCAGAGTCCAGGGCTGGCAAGGCCTTGTCGACCAGCTTCCAAGAGAGAAGACAAAGGGGATGAGAAGAAGAGAACAAGAGAGCAAGAGCAAGAGAGCGTTTCTAGCTTGGAGCGTCCTTTTGATACCTGGCCCGCAGGGCATGCTGGGAGCGAAAGGGGCGGGCGCTACTGCGAAAACTTCCTGTTTAACATTTTCCTGACCGAGAAAATAAAACTGGAGTAACGTAAATAATAATGGCAAAAACATTGAACCCTGTTTTAACATTTACATGTTAAACACTTTTGGCAGTTTGTGCACATTATTTCTTGAGGTAGACACATTTTACGTCTTCTTTCACCTGTGATGGGCGCTCGAAAATCAAGCATTGGGAATATAAAACCTTAAACAGTGGAAAAATACGTAACACAAGGTGAAACATGCGGTGTAGGGATTTGATTCGGACAAACATTCATGGCATAATCACATAAAACAGTTTTCATCGGGGCGTCTTCCTGTAAGACTGTGGGGAGAAGAAGATCTGTTATCAAAAGTCACAGCGGCTCCCCTGCGGTGAGGGAGACAGGGAGAACGAAAAACCCCCAATGTTCAAAGAGAGGTTTTCTGTTATCTGGCCGTGGAATGTCCATCTCCATTCCCCTACATGAACAATTAATTTTCATTGACTGAAGTTCATGAATTGGTGTTTGGACTGCCAGTATGTTTTAAATGTTTGTGAGATGCTCATAATAAGGATATTGTGATCGAGGCTGATAATGTAAATACATTTTGCTTATAGAGTGCTGAGTTTTGTGCTATGAAACTTGTGTACATTAAAAAACTGTTATATGTGCTAAATAACTATCTGTACATAAAATGTCTGCCTTGCATATGTGAGTTATGTTCGTGTGCTTGAACATACAGTAAGCTTGACAACTCATTGCTATAAATATCATTGTGTACTTGTATGTTTGAAATAAAGTTATTTCTGAGAATTTTCATGTCATTAAATTGTAAATTTGTATAACAATACTATGGTAATATGTTTCAGTGCACTTTTCTAACTTTTAAGGGAGTGTCTGCAGAGCCACGGCGCGCGGCCAAGACTGCCATGTTATTTTTGTGCCGGCCGCGCGCCGCGGCTCCTGAAACTGCGCCGCTATTTGACCGTGTTTTAGCGTCGTTTTAGACCGCGCCGGGTTAAGGTTAGGGTTAAGGTTAAGGTTAGGGTTAAGGTTAAGGTTAGGGTTAAGGTTAGGGTTAAGGTTAGGGTTAGGGTTAGCCATGAGGCTATGACGGGCTATAAGGGAAATGCCGCGGTCCCTCCTGATGGAATTGAATTGCTGTTCTCTCCTCTCTCTTTGGGGTTGGGTTTTGGCAAAATTGTTCTACCAATAAGCATGCAGAGCTGATCAGAGAAAAATATTCAGAATAATGCAGCCATTGATTAGCATTAACATTATGCTACATAGTTACAAAGGTAAAGTTGTTTATAAGATGAGTCATAAAACAGTTAAATGAACATGTAGAACACAATAGCATTATGTACAGTAGATTCATCTTGTTGGAGAAAGTCTGCAATTAGATGATTGTTTTTTTTAAAACCGCATAGTCTTTTTAAAGTTTTAGCTTTCATCTTGGGAGAGAAAATGGCTCTGTGATTTCATTTTAATCCCATAGCAGTTATTTGATTTTCTCAACATTCAAAGAGTGAAGTGTCTGCTCCTGCAGAGACGTCATGAACCTCCAGTACCATGGTACAACCGTATTCCCGAATTCCTGTCACTATGGCAATATTCAGAAGTCATCTGCAGGTCATCACACACTCTTACAAAAGTAAGGAGATGAAATTATATACTTACAAACTGACAGTAAAACTTTCTATCCAACCAAGGAAATAGTGTTTCAAGTTTTTTTATATGGCCGTTAACATTTCTGGTGTATGTGATTAATAATAAGAATAGCTTGAATATGCAGTTGTAGTTGTGGCATCCATCCTGAGGCATTGGACAGGCAAAACCAAGCTTTACTCTGCACCTATTTAATCCTGCTAAGAGCTGCTGTTTGCGAGCGTTTCAATACTTCATGGGCTAAGGCCAGAGGAAGAGGTCGATATGGTTGTGTTGATTATGAAAATGGCTTACTCTGATAAGGATAAAATAAAGTTTACTTTAACTCATCTCCTTTTTCCATTGCTGCATTGGGCCGAATCATTAAAAGCAGCAGGAGGCTCCAGGAGATACATAGAAGATATTTGTTTACATGGGTTGTTACCTATGATTTGATTTAGCACTGACTCAAAGTAAAATGTGTAAATGTTAGCAATGTTAACAAAAGCAATACTTTTGTTAAAGCGCTCATATTGTCTTGGAGTCATTCTCAAGCTTACATTACATAACACTGCACCTACACCAACTAAAGGTACTTTTGTTTTTTTCATTCTTTCTCAAAGATGAAATGTTAGGACTATGAAGAAAAACAATTATGCCATGGATTAATAACTGAGTTTCTGTGTTGTGTTCGGGCCATGCGTGTTGCTTGCCTGATTGTAGAAGACATTATACATTTATCAGCCAGACTAGTTTTTCCTGGCAAATGTGAATGGTTTAATCATGTTACACAAACAACACACATTATTTAATATAATATTGAGCTAGGCTTCTTGGTGATAAGTTTCCCCTGATATTTGAATATCAAAATCTTAAATCCTGGCAACTCATTTTGGTTTGATTAGAGTTGAATCAACAAGTATTGACATTTTCTTAATAAAGTGCATCTGAGATAAACTCAGATCCTCTGCTTAAAGTGCAGCTGGATTAGCAGGGGTTTCATTAAGAAGGTCATAAATATTCATTCACAATTTCACACTTTGTTTAACCTGGGTGTGCTTAAAGTGGCTCCGTTCTGTGTCATAATTGCTGGAGCCTCTGGGTTCATTACATCGCCTATAATCCCAGTAAATCCAGCTGCCACCTGAACACTGTGTCCCAAACATGCTCCTAAATAACAGTGACACTGGAAACACCAAGACATTTGTCCTTGTCTGGACCAAACAATCTGACACACACTCCATCTTCAGAAGAACAGGCTAAGAATTTTGTCATGAAATTATATCAACAAGCTATTTGGTAAATGTGCAAGTGTCAGTGTATATTATGCAAGCAAATCTGAGTCAACCAACCTGTGTATTTGGTGTTTTCAAAATTAGAATGTTTCATTATTATTTGTCTGAAACAGTATTGAATTGATATAATTCCATCTTGATTTCAGAAGATTTTACTTGAATTCATCCATCTTCTTCCACTTAATCTTGGGCTGGTATGCAGAGGCAGAGTAGAAATGATCAATAAATGTAATATATTTTTTACTATGGAAATTTTCATTGGTGGATAATTTAAATTTACCTAAATAATACTTACGATATACTAGTTTGTTTTTAAGGTGAGACAATGCATTTTATTTGTAAAAATGTCCAAATATAGCCAGGCTTAAATCCTTTCATTACATCTGAGATATTATTATGATATTCTAATTATTTAGTTATAAATTATATTTGTATCATTTAGTTTTATTTTTATTTGATCAACTAACATCTATGGATGATGAATTAAATAATAAAACATATTTAGGGGCAGAGTGGATAATGTTACTGATTCCAGGGAAAGACGTACATGTTGTTTACAAACTGACCCCCCAAAAATTAAAAAAATAGTTTTGACTGAATTTTCTCATCTCGAAGGTACTAGTGAAGTAATATTGTGTCTTAAGATGATGATGATGAAGCTGATGATGATGACGACGAGGATCAAAAGTTGCAATTTCTGTCCAAAGAGAACAATCGTAATGCAGGAAATTAGTTTAATGATGAATCAATTTTACACTGCCGTTGTGTTCAAGGACAGGATCTTTCATCATCTTGTCCTTCTTTGTCAATCTTTATTTTTTTTTATTAATTACTTTTGTCCAACATGACTACATCACAATAAATCCTGTCATGTCTTTAAATGCATGGTAAACTGTAAACTTAATATGGAGGGTTTGTATTTTTGTATGCTGCATGGTTACAAATATTCTCTGCTGATGCTGCATGGTTACAAATATTCTCTGCTGATACTGGGTGGATTTAGTAATTCCCCGGCGAGCCAATTCTATCTAATATGACAGTTTAATCCTCTTAGAGACGTATTAAGTGTGATCAAAGAACAGGGCTGCAGCGTTCGAAGTTTCACTGCTTGTTTAGCCTCAGTGCACTGCATAGACTTTCCCCAGAAATCATAACCAAACAGGGAGATGTCACAGCAACTCTGCAAACTCTTTTTGTTGTGAGACACTGGAGGTTGCCACTTAACTGACAATATAAACATTAAACAGGGCTTTTAAAGGACAAATCTCCATTTTGACTCTAGTGATAGTACATTCTGCTAGTGATATTTTGTGCCACTGAAGGAGGCGAAATGTCTAATTCCTCACAATTAATATATTTTAAAATTGTATGAAAATATTGCCAAAACAAATCCTTCATTTTTGTTTTACTTACTTTTGTCTGTAAAGAGATGTGTTGCAAAAAAAGGTGGACCAGGGACACTTTTAGACACACCAATGTCATAATTCAGAGTGAATGATAGGTGGTTTAGAAAATGCCTTTGTCCGTGCTGTCAAAACAAACATGGCTGCTTATTAAGACAAAAGAAAGGAAACACAATGCAGAAGACGGAACATACATCATGGACTCAAAGCTCTGAATGCTGTGGGGAAGGAGGGATTTTGATAGATAACCAGTGAGCTTGTCTCTTTTAATTGTGTCACTAAAATAAACAAACCCAATTGCACAGCTCTGTTTGAGTATGAGACGGGAAAGGGAGTGGTGACCAGACAGTGAGATCTTCTGTTTTAGAGAGAACCAGTCTGGATCCCAGGCTAATACCTTTCAAGCATGTGTCGGTTAGAAGTAAGAAGTTACCTTTTACAATGGCCTAAAAGGATGCTGCATGAACAAATGATAGACTTTCCATTGACTTTTGGGGTTAAATTAAGATTTACCACAGTAGCTTTCTCCAATTGAAGAGAATTGTATTCAAACTGTCAGATATTATCCTCCAGACTGACTAAAGGGCAGAGGCTGTTACCTGCATACAAAAGACCCGAACACTACTCTTAAGACCTGGACAATCGCTAAAGTACTCTAAGTACCTACGTGTTTAAATATTTGACAAATTTCATATTACATCGTGCTCAAAATAGACAATAGTTACTTTCAATGTTTACTTTTAAATTTAAAGCCCCCTTTACTTATGCCATCGATATCTATCCTGGTCCCTATTCACTATTTTTCTCTGTTCTCTGACATTATATCAAACTTAGTGTTTGACTGGGATAAAATAGTGATAGTTGGAATTGGGGTTTCAATGTGAATGTAAGTGGCAACAAGTACCAATGCCTTCAGCTCTCTATTAGACAGCATTGGTTTCGTTCAGAATCTAAATAAACCAACCACAGTCACAAGAATCTGGATCTGAATCTGGATCTTGCTCATACGTATGGAATAGTAGTTACTTAATAAATAAGTTATTAATTATTGTATTCCCTCTAAATGCTATATTTTTAGATAATTTCCTAATTAACTTTTAGTTTGTTCTTAAATATTATCCAGCCCTACAGAATAAAATCAGAATGAAAAAGCCAACATCTGAAAAACCTATCTCAGAGGTTGAGAAATAATAGAGCCAATATTCAGTGACATGTCATGTGATGCTGCTTAGTACAGCTTTAGTTTGAATTTGTCAACCATGAATTCTTTGAAGTCTGCACTTGATGTTGCAGCTCCGTTAAAACAGAAGGTCATTAGGCCAAAGTGCGCCTCCCCATGGTACAACGAAGTACTGCGTTCACACAAACAAAGTTAGAAAATTAGAAAGACCATTTCGTCACACGGAAGAATCCCTAAAAGCATGGGAAACTCTGCCTACTGTCCTATAAGCAGGCTCTGAGTACAAACCAGATACTATTCAAATTTGATAGACGTTAACAAAAATAGCACTAGATTTATTAAGAGTCCCAGCAACTCTCAGCTCTGAGGATTGTCTTCTATTTTAACAATAAAATCAAAACAATTAGAATATCTTCCATTATTAGCACTGACCATGCCCAAGCTGTAAAAATAGTGTTCCACAACTCTATTAGTAACACTAGAAAGGTTCACTGCTGTTGATCAAGAGGTGTTAACCATTATGTCCTCAAAAACGTCAACTTGTATCCTAGACCCGATTCCAAGCAGGCTCCACAAATACATTCTCCCCCTAAACATAGATTCTACTCTCAATATAACAAATACTTCATTTGAAAGAGGTTTTGTTCCACAGTCCTTCAAACATGCAGTCATTACACCACATTTGAAAAAGCCTAATCTTGATCCTGACCAGTTAGTAAACTATAGACATATTTAAAATCTCCCTTTTGTCTCCAAAATACTTGAAAGAGTTGTAGTTAAACAGCTTTGTCACCACCTACGGGACAAATATTCATTGGAAGTGTTCCATTTAGGGTTCAGAGCCCACCACAGCACTGTTAGTTAAACTACCTGCTGATGATGGACTTGTCTCAATCCTGGAAACTGTATCTGAGTTACCAAGGAAACCAGCAGCATACGATGTGCTTTGGTATGTTGAAAGAGACTTTTTTCACCATCTTTAAGGGATACTATATTGATTTAGTTTTGTGTAAAGAAATTAAAAAGTAAGATGTTCATTTGCAGATAATAATAAGTTCATCTAGGCAGATGAGGAGCAGTTCATCTTGAGTAGAGAGCGTTCCTTCAGTCTGGTGAGGAGAATCTGCTTCTTCAAGTCGGGGACGTGACATGGGGAAGTCGTTATTGGAGCAGTATCAACAGTGTCTGAAACAGTATCACTTCGAGAGGAGTGGAAGGAGAAAAACATGTGAACAGCAATGAACAGACTACATGTGAACTAAAATATGAAATATTGCTGAGAGAAAAATAGTCAGAAGCAGAGGATCGTGCTCAAGCTGCCATACTTCCCCCAGCATAGACGCTCTTAGGGCAGCATAGCTGGGAAACTGTAGGTTCCCATTTAACGTCTGCTGCAACCAGACATGTAAATGCCAGATTTAGGTTACAATAGCTAAAACTAATCATTAATCACAATGATTAATCTGCAATGGCCTGCATGTGCACTGTAAATACACTTAAAATTTAATTTAGCACCAGATGATTTTCACCTCAACTTTAAGCCTGATTTTTCTCTCTGTGAGTTCGGGGAAGCTTTGGCCCAGCGCTTCTCACAAGCGATTATTTGTTGTGGTACTCCTCAAGACTGTGGGGTCAGTGAAATTTTGCAAAGCCAAAATGTCAACTTCATTGGCTGAGAGTTCATGAAAACTAAACACAGTTTGTAGAAGCCTATTCATACATTATTACATCACAAAATCCCATAGATATACCTCGCTCTCATTCTGTGACTATGAGTGCGTTCCGTCAGAATTAACACATACCAGTGTTTTTGTATGGAAAAATATAACATTTTCATAGCAAGAAGTTTCACCATCTCCAGATCGTTGTACTTGGCTTGATCAGGACCACCACAGCACAGAAGGGTCCGGTCCAGCCTGGGAGTCTAACGTGGCGCAAGGCTCATAGCACCTTTGAAGAGTATGGATACTGCAGCTGACTGCCCTTGTAAAAGAGAAGTTAATTCAATTAAAGTTAGATACCTGCAGTTTGAGGCGATGTAGAGGAACAGGCCCCGTAAAGGTTGTTATCTATTATTCATGCGTTAAGTCTTGATGAGGGATATATGTGCTCTTATGGAGATGACTTCTACTCCACGCTCTCCCAGAGTAATGACAATGATTCATCACCAAAGAGACGTAACAGGTCTCTTTAATAATTCAGCTTTTCTTTAGCTCAGATTTATGGTCCTGTGTATAGGGCGGAGCTGTCTCAAACATAATACATTTTACTGGTAATGGAATCTGCATTTATAATTGAAGATTGATTACCCACTTTGGATTTCTCATAATAATACAATTTGGTCAATATTTGGATTTGAACATTTGAAAACCAACATTTGCAAGAACATGAGTGACACTAAATGTAGTTGATACAGCAGCACTTTAGATACATTTGCCACACAAATTATGGTGGTGGTTACATTTGGAGTTATGTGGTTGAGACAGTGTATGTATGTTTTTTTTATTTCTTGGTACATAAACTAACGTGAGATATCTTTTGATATTTTCCTACTTTAATTATTTAAAATGGTTATACTTTTATCTGGTAAAACACTGATATTCCTATATGTGAGGTTATGTGTCCAAGTTATTTCCCTTGTGGCTCAATCAAGTCTAAACCTAATAATATCTATATGCACAAGCTGTAAATTGGGTCGAACTGGCACAAACTCACCAACTGCGCCACTGCCACCTTCTTTGGATACTATAACTGCAAAAACACCTCAATAGAAGAATAGTTCTCAACCATCTTTTCTTCTCTTATCTCTCTTTGTGGTTCAAGCTTTTGACTCACTGACTTTGACTGAGTTATAGTGATGTGGATCTTGTCAATCAGGCACAAGTGGGGCCCTGCAGTGTGGACTTTGCACGTTGTACCTGGTTTACAATGTGTATTAGACCAGCCAGTCCCTCCTACTTCCTGTTCAAGAGTAGAAGGGGCTGGAATCGTATTACAAGGGGGCGGGAAAAAAACAATATTCTTCAACAACGTACACAACTTAATTGACCTCAGATTTACATAAAAGCAAAGCTCCCTCAGCTCCCTCTCACTACTACTGTATATTATTAGTATTTTTCACACACGCATGCCTGGCCTTTTCCCTTATAGTTATCCATGGCCAATTGCATTCACAAGATGAGTCTTATCCTCGTTCATTTGCCCTAAAGGTGAGCATGTACAAGGAGGAGCTGATGGAATTAGTTATTTAGCTGGAATCAGGCCATTTCCACTGGACCTGCATAGTTATTACTTACAATACGACGTCATCCGCTAAGAGCCTCCTTTCTTTTGGATATGTTCAAAGGGGCTGGCACCATTTTACATTACTTTGTTCCATTGCAGAACCTATTAGGACTCCACATCCCGGATGGAAACTAATTTATTTTAGCCAGAGCAGGAAGAATGGGGAGAGTGCAGGCTAAGAGAAATACAATATCCTTTATATATTCACACAGGAGGTAATTTGGCCCCAAAGACCTTCTCCATTATGGAAGTCTGGGTATTTTAAGGCCAACTAAAGATATCCTCAGGGAAACATAATCAGTTGCTCGTTCATTTAATTAACACACTTACCTAAATTAGACTAAAGTAAAACAATTTATTATGTCTATTTTAAAGTTGAAAGTAACTCCCCCTACATTTTAACGTGGGCTGCCCACGAGTCCGAAGGTTCACGGGTCCGAAATTTCCCCGAAATTTTAAGGTTCACAAATCCAAAGGTTCGCTAGTCCGAAGATGTGTCTCCGTGCAGCGGGCTCTCCTCGCCTCCCTTTGCCCCACACACTGCTTTTTGGACCTTTCTAGTGTTGATGCACTTTTTATGATTAAACTCACGTATTTTCCATAACCGACTTGTTTCTGTGCATAGCCTGAGTTCCTTATCGTATTATTAATGAATTAATTAACTCAAATAGCACAGCAGTTTCGGCCGCGCGCCGCGGCTCTGTAGACACTCCCGTCTTGGCCAGCTGAATTTCCTTTTTGACTACCAATCCTACGGTGATCGGATCACGCGTTTCTATATATACATATATCATTTCTATACTTATGATCAAATGAGGGCATAAAGCGGAGGATTCAATACGTTCCCTTGTTATTTTCACATACACAGTACAACTTGGGTTGCCACCTGGGAGCAGCTGGTACATTAAACGTGACGAGCCCCAGTGCGTGTCTTTGTGCTTCGTGCGCATTTTACAGACTGACTACATCCCGATGCTGTCTATGCACCTTCACTTTAGCCTATGAGGAACTTTCGGACTAGCGAACCTTCGGACCAGTGAACCTTCGGACTAGTGAACCTTTAAAACCTTCGGACTAGCGAACCTTCGGACTCGTGGGGGGTAACACATTTTAACAATGCATAAGACTTTTATACAACAGCATTATTTCACTCATTGAGTGTCTTTTGTTGCAACAGTTGCCATGGGGCAGAATGGCAGAGATGTGGCTCTGTTAAGTGGAGCACAGTAAGGCACTGAACCCGTGAAAGGTTTGAAAGCAGTGGTGATTGGTGTGGAAGTTAGATTAACTTTAAATTTAAAAGATGGCCGATTACTGAGTTGACAAAGATGTAGCAATATGAATGGCGCCTAGGGATGCATACCTAAACCCACGTTCAGGTTCAGGTCCGAATTCGAATCCAGAGGTTTAGGTTCAGGTTCGGACCTAATGAGTCCGGACCTAAACCATGCCATATTTACATAATGTTACAACAGCGTAACACAAGCAACTTCGCTAAATTAAGTTGAAGACACTTAAACAAGGACGACTATCAAACACAAGGCTTAAGGCTTCTACTTGGTTTACAGATTTTTTAATGAAATATATTGCACAGGCAGGCAAAATATAAATATAATTTCAATTTCAAAAGATGTTTTTTTCCGGGTTTGCCCAAAACGCACCACAGGAGGGGGGGCATGCGGCGTGCAGGCGCGTGTAAAAGTCAATAATATAATAGATATCCATAGTAACAGTAGATTTAGCGTGTTTTAGACAGACAGAACTGACGCTTGAGTGTGCACCCTTTAGTCACGGCAAAACGCGCTGAAGAAAATGTGGTAAACGGGTTTAAAATGATTTGGCTCAGCGCGCAGCAGCTAGCAAACGGGCGCGCACGCTCTCCCCGGGACTGCGCGCAGAGACAGAGCAGCTCAGAGCAGCCCCGTCAGACTTCCGCAGGAGTTTGGGGAGAAATTGCTTCACGCACTCTTATCTTTTGACTTAATACCGCTTTTTGCATTTAATTTAATGCTATTTTACGTTGTCGGCGGTACTTTATAAAAAATGTTATATAATAATTTATTTCATTTATATTGTAGAAATCAATAATCTAAGTGCGGCGGATCCGTAAACCAAGTAATAAAATAACTAAGGCCTTAACTAACAGCTAACACACATTCATGTGTTTTACTTGAGGAACAAGAGCATGTTGAGTGTTGTTGACAGAGTCAGTCTGGGTCAAGGGTCAAAGCAGCAGTTTCATCTGATACAATGTTTTGCTTTTAGACACATTTCCATCTTTAATGTTACAGATCCATTGGCATTAAAAGGTAAAAACCTTCAAACAGACAATACACCAGTGTAAATAATAATAAATAAAAGTCACAGTGTAAAATAACAGAGTTACAAAAACTAGCATAAAAGTCAACTAGAACCACTATAAAGCATCAATACTTAGCAGTATCAAAAGTAGAATATGAAATTACACAACAAATCAAAATAATAGATCATATTAGCAGCATTAAACACCAGACCATATTTTACAACTGTAGAATACAAATACAAAATACTATTACAAAATATAAACTCCAATTAATGAATGCAGCAATTAAGCAATATTACTTTGACTTTACTTTGTATTTACTCAATGCCAAATACATCACACCACAACATAACACTTAAGTTATTTCATTCATATTTAAACTCGGATCAAAGACCCAGACAAGACCCCACGCTGACCCCGCCCCTTTAACCCTTATGGTCAGACTAGTTAGGAACAGAAACATAAACCCACAGCTTTAGCTACGCTGCCCTAGGAGTAACTGTGCTGGGGGAAGTATGGCAGCTTGAGCACTATCCTCTTCTTCTGACTACTTATGCTATCAAACAATATTTATTTTTTAATTCCACTTGCAAACTGTTCACCGCCTTCTTTTTCTTTCTCTCACTCCTGAGGACCCAGATGTCCCTCTCCTGGTGAAGTGGTCCCTGCCCTGTGTGGACGGTCCCTCATCTGCCTGAAGAGTGGGTCCAGCTCGCCTCCGACGGTCCCTCATCTGCCTGAAGAGTGGCTCCAGCTCGCCTCCGACGGTCCCTCATCTGCCTGAGGAGTGGGTCCAGCTCGACTCAGTCGGTCCCTCTTCTGCCTGAAGAGTGGGTCCAGCTCCAGTCTCCCTCGTGTCCGTCTGTCCGTCTGTGAGAGTCGGATCTCTCCTTCACAGGAACTCCTCCAGGTTTCTACGCTTTTTTCCCAAAGAGGTTTTTTTTTGTAGTTTTTCCTGGCCGAGAAGGAGAGTCTAAGGACAGAGGACCCTGGGACATCGTCCCTCGCCACCACAGACATTGTCTGACTTCATCGCCACCGCAAACATTGTTGATTCATTTCTCCCTGTGGCCCTCAGAGGCAACTGTTGTTGTGATTTTGGGCCTTACAAAAATAAATTGATTTGATGATGATTTGAACCCGCAGCATGTTAACCATCACAACATCGCACGCGGCGGCCACAGCTTAAAATAGTTCAAATAAAGCCAGCGATCTTACCGGCTGTCACTACAATGTTCACATGTGGATACACGCTTCACTTCAACGTTCACATGTGGATACACGCTTCACTTCAACGTTCACATGTGGATACACGCTTCACTTCAGTGTTCACATGTGGATACACGCTTCACTTCAGTGTTCACATGTGGATACACGCTTCACTTCAATGTTCACATGTGGATACACGCTTCACTTCAACATTCACATGTGGATACACGCTTCACTTCAGTGTTCACATGTGGATACACGCTTCACTTCAATGTTCATATGTGGATACACGCTTCACTTCAACATTCACATGTGGATACACGCTTCACTTCAGTGTTCACATGTGGATACACGCTTCACTTCAATGTTCATATGTGGATACACGCTTCACTTCAACATTCACATGTGGATACACGGTTCTGCACAGCTTGACAGCGCTCCTGTCTCTCGCATCTTTTAACTAATTTTGCCGGCTTCAACTTCGGGGCAGAGGCGTGCCGTGCGTCACTAATTAGGGTCCGTGTGCGCCATTGATAGCGACTCATGGCAGTGTTTACGTGTTTTCCAGCGCGAATTTCGCAATCCATGGAAGGTTTAAGATCTAGATTCTAGAACGAAAATGATATAGTAGAGTGAGTGCTACATTTTGTATGAGTCCAGAACCGAATCACCAGGGTTCTGATTTTTTTAAAACTTGGATCGAAACGTTTTTACAAGTCCAAGAGCCCATCTCACTTTGGTATCTACGCCAACCCTTGTCTAACATCCAATAGACAGCTGTATTCATTGTGCCGGCCCAAGATCACCAGGTTACGGTTGCTCCACTCGTTAGCCTGTCGTTGGAGCGCTCTCTGTTGTTTTGCATAAACTGATTAATGATTGCTGATCTTGTCTTGTTTCTAACTAATCGCTCTACGGTATTGTGAAGGACAAGGAGTTTCCTGGAATAGGATAAATGCCAGAGCACACAGGAACTTGGGCGCTCGTGTGGGCTGCTCAGGCAGCTCTCACCCCTACTCATTTGTCTCCTCCAGGATCCAGATTTAGGGGACTCCTGGACTACTGGAATTAAATATTTGTAATGTTTCGAAGTGTTTGTGTTGACTGCTTATGTGTATTGAGTATAGAAGCATTGTTGTGACATCATTTTTATAAACCTTTATTCTGTTTCAGGAACTGATGTTCCTTGTGGGTGCGCTGGTGGTGGTGTCGTGTTGATGTAGGTTATCCATTAAAAATAATAATAATACGTTGCCCTTTAACAACCCCAGCTCCTGTCACTACTTCCACTTGTAGCCCCGGTCTCCTTATTTTTATTTGGCCAAAAAAATTAACATTTTAAAATAATCCCCTATTGATAAGACATCTCTGCCAATAAATATTATTGTTCATCTACAAACAAAGTCATTGATTTGCAATTATCAGGCTTCAATAAACAGTGCTATCATTGTGCAACAAAATGGAGTCTTGCTTGGTATTTATAATGTATACAGACCCGGGTGCCTTTTGTACAACTTGTTAACTCTGGATCAGGTATCCGTGAGTGGTGTTGCTGTTTTAGTCATCATAATCATAAATCATTCTGCCACAAACAAGTCGGTGCAATCCCTCATTTGTCCAGGAGTGTTCCATTGTCATCTTGACATTGTTGTTTTGACTTGGATGATTGTCAAAACTTCTGAAAAAGTTTTGACTATCATCCAAGAGTTATTCTTAATCTGCCACAAACAGTAAATATAATATTTAAGCTTTAATAAATAATACCCATTCTATTCAAAGCAATTGAAAATGACATTGCATCACCTCTCAATCAAACCTTTGTCCTTTGGTTAGAGTATGTGGCTGAAGGCATCTGAAAGGCCACAGTAAACATCTGATGAATCCTTGTGCACTTTTCAGGAAGTTACATTTTCATTCTTGTCTGAATCACAAATATCCAAATATAAATTTGATATGAAAGGCTATCATTTAATTTACACTTCATTGTCACGACCCCAGAAGGTGCCGTGGGTCTTTAATTGTTTGGTGACGCCCCTTTAGAGCTGGTGCTTATGGCGCACCGTGGTTTATCTCAGCTCAAGCGTAATGGACGATTTTTCGGCGTTTTGAAAACTCAGGCGGAAGTGCGCATGCGCACTCCCCCGTGCGGACTAATACAACACACAGGTGCGTTTGTTTATTAGCGCGACGGATCGCATCGCATCTCTCGTCTCTGTAGATTACCGCCTCTTCTGAGTCAGCTCGAACTGTCTTTCTCTGTCTTAATTTTGTCCCGTACACTGAGGGAACTATATTATGATAGATCAATACGCTTAGACACACGGAAACAGCTGCTCTCCTGGGACGAGCCGACGAGGCTGCAGGTGAGAAGTAGGTGCGTTTTATGATTGATACGTGGCAGGACTAATCGGCCGTCCACGCCACGAGGAAATAAGACTCAGATTTGGGCCAAAAAAAACGTCCATTCAACATTTATCTTTTCCTTTTGATCTTTACTATAATACACTTCGTCACCATCATGAAAGCAGATAGTTTTTAGGGGTATTTAATACCCCTAAAAACTATCTGCTTTCATCGAAGTATCAAACAGAAAACTGGTTAGTTTTCTGTTTGATCGGTCTCAGATGTTTTAGATATTATCGCGGCCCAGAGCCAGGTTGTAACAGTTGAGGGCTCGTCCGAAGCTTGTGGCAGTTTGGGAACAAGTGGTCAAAGTTAATTGCGTTCTTCGGGGTTTTGTTAAAGCTGTTCTTTCATAAATTGTGGCTTGTAAGTCATTTGGTAGATTCGCGTTTGTGGAGGAACCTTTTGGGTTTGTTGAGAATGTCTTTGTTGATTGGGAAACGTGAATCTTTTTGATTCAATTTCAGTTAATCAGCGAGTGACGTTGAAGCACATAGTTTTTTGGCTACAGACAGGTTTCCTGTTTAGAGGTGCTGCTCTTTTCTTTTTTAGTCACAAAGAACTGTCAAAGCAAAGCAAGGCAAGTTTATTTGCAGTGCACAATTAGTACACAAGACAATTCAAAGTGCTTTACACTACAGGAAAGAATGCATTCACACAGATATGACAGAAATCACAAAAACAGTTTAAGACATAAAAGAGACATAACTGTTTTAGCTTAGATTTGAACATTGTCAGAGTAGAGGCCTATCTCATCTTCAGGAAGACTGTTCCAGATTTTAGTCCCGTCTCTGGCACCAGCAGGAGGTCGGTCCATGTTTAGTCCTGACTCTGGCACCAGCAGGAGGCCGGTCCATGTTTAGTCCTGACTCTGGCACCAGCAGGAGGCCGGTCCATGTTTAGTCCTGACTCTGGCACCAGCAGGAGGCCGGTCCATGTTTAGTCCTGACTCTGGCACCAGCAGGAAGCCGGTCCATGTTTAGTCCTGACTCTGGCACCAGCAAGAGGCCGGTCCATGTTTAGTCCTGACTCTGGCACCAGCAGGAGGCCGGTCCATGTTTAGTCCTGACTCTGGCACCAGCAGGAGGCCGGTCCATGTTTAGTCCTGACTCTGGCACCAGCAGGAGGCCAGTCCATGTTTAGCCCTGACTCTGGGCACCAGCAGGAGGCCGGTCCATGTTTAGTCCTGACTCTGGCACCAGCAGGAGGCCGGTCCATGTTTAGTCCTGATTCTGGCACCAGCAGGAGGCCAGTCCATGTTAAGTCCTGACTCTGGAACCAGCAGGAGGCCGGTCCATGTTTGGTCCTGACTCTGGCACCAGCAGGAGGCCGGTCCATGTTTAGTCCTGACTCTGGCACCAGCAGGAGGCCGGTCCATGTTTAGTCCTGATTCTGGCACCAGCAGGAGGCCGGTCCATGTTTAGTCCTGACTCTGGAACCAGCAGGAGGCCGGTCCATGTTTAGTCCTGACTCTGGCACCAGCAGGAGGCCGGTCCATGTTTAGTCCTGACTCTGGCACCAGCAGGAATGACGACAGAAAAAGACTGTGTTTGAACTGGCTCAGAAAAGTCGGAAATCTGCAGGGACAAAAATTGCGATGCGATTTGTCACGCTAATAAACAAACACACCAGTAGCAGTGGAGCTGTTGCAGGCAGACGGACAGTGGGGACGGACATGTTCTCTGTATGTTAAGCTTTACTACTTATATTCACGATGAAACGAGTCTAACGAGAAAATGAATTAAGACCTTTCTAAATGCAGAGGTGTAGATGAATCACGGAAACACAAGCACTATCAGCCTTTCATGAGCCAGCCCAACTTATGCTGCTACGAAATTGTCTTTCTTGGCCTGACCCGCACGGTCAGCACTAGCTAATAGACGGAATCGGGACGGAAGTTATCGGAACAGAAGTTACAGCGTCCAATATGGCGTCCCTCGTGGCGGCCCAAATCACTGGCGGTTAGAGACGAGGCGTCTTCACCATTTTGTGACACCTGGTAGGTGAGGGAGGTACATTTTCTGTCTCGCAGCGAAAAGCACCCAGCGTGCCATGTTGTAGATTTTGGGTTCGACTCCCGCTCCGACCCTTCATTTTTTCCGTGTTTCGATTTTTTCACTTATAGATTGCAGTTTGTTACATTTTTTTCCCCTCCTCTCCTAACTACTACAAAAACTTATGGTTAGGGGTTAAGTTTAGGGGTTAGGGGTTAGGGTTAGGGGTTAAAACCCTATACCACGTGTGAAGTGGAACAGACTGTAATGCAATGAAAAAAAGCTTTTTAGAGAGAAAATTATTGCCTGAGCTGTATCAGCGGGACCGAATTCGTCACTTCCATGAGTTACGAGTGTATGATCTAGTGCTGACCGCAGAGACAGGTGTAGGGAGTGGGTCTGATGAGGAGGTGTGGCTAACAGGTGGAGGGAGCAGAGACAGGTGTAGGGAGTGGGTCTGATGAGGAGGTGTGGCTAACAGGTGGAGGGAGCAGAGACAGGTGTAGGGAGTGGGTCTGATGAGGAGGTGTGGCTAACAGGTGGAGGGAGCAGAGACAGGTGTAGGGAGTGGGTCTGATGAGGTGGTGTGGCTAACAGGTGGAGGGAGCAGAGACAGGTGTAGGGAGTGGGTCTGATGAGGAGGTGTGGCTACAGGTAGAGTGGAAAGATACCAGCAGACAGGAGACGAGCAGACTGTGACACCCGGGGGCCAAATCAGGCCATTCAAGCAATTTATCAGGCCCACAATCAGTCTTCCAATCATAAAAAAGTAAAATAATCTTGTTTACGGATGTAATTCTGGTTTAGCACTAGTTTATACTTGGTTTGGTTTAGTACTTGATTAATATTCTGCTTTAGACTTATATTAATTCTGGGTTGGTTCAGACCTAGTTCTAGTCTAGTCCTAGTTTCTGGTTCAGCACTGGTTGGGCAATTTTGCAAAGCAATGTTGGACAAGCAAAAAGTAAGTATTTTATTGTAGTAACTCATAAACAATGTTCGGGATATTTTGTTTGATTTAAAATGTTGTTACAGTGGTGTGTAGTGCACCAGATGCCTTGGCCCTCCGCAAAATAAAGTTGAATAGCACTGGTACAGGTTAACGTCAGCCTATGTGGTCATTTCTAATGTAGTCCTACACTCCTTTTTAATTGGTAAATGTGCAGTGTGATTATTTTTTAAAAGACTATTGTTTGATTCTAAAAATTCATAGTAATTTAATTTTCTTTTATTGGTTTTGCTATCCTGCCCAGGGACTACAGATGAAAATTAGCTTAGGCTAAATCTGGTGTAAAACATCTTTGTTAATCAGAGTAATATTTACACATGTTCCCTGCTTTAATAACTAATAAACTAAGCATAATTCAACCATTTACATAAACAAACCACAAGGAAAATAGATTCAGACATGTGAAACAATTTTATGTTCTAATGATTAACTTCCAATTAGAGTGCTTGTTTATCCTCAAATACGTTTGTTTGTGCAGCATAAGTTACAAAGACTTTCCCAATTAAATCTTTGAACAGCGGCAGCAAATAAGGTAGAGTTAATACGTTAATGTAATGGGGGGACAAAAAACAGACCTACAGATGAAAAGTTTGGCGGTCTCATTTATACAAGAGTATGTCAAATTCTTCTTGAAAGAGTTTGTAAGAGCAACTTAAATTCCATGTGAAAAAATATAACGCTCTACTTCCTGCAGTTTCATCAATAAAGGTGCATTCTACTCATGGATCTGGATAAGGCACTCCTCCTCTGTCCGTAAACCGGATTGATTAGTGGCTGCTCCGCGGTATAGCACTCGAAAAAACTGCTCTGGTGCGAAGAAGAAATCATCCACCAGGGTATGCATTTTTCTGCTTTCCCTTATCCTCAGTTTAGCTCTACATGGGTTTCGCTATTACACCAAATATTCTCGAAGGAGGCACTTTGCAAAAAAAAGTGTAATTTACTAAAACCTTTTGGCAACAACCTCTAAGTTCAATGTGCACTTCCAGGTTATATATTTTAAGCCAAGTTATTTATGAGATACCAGTGTCAAAGCGAAAACTGGTCTGTATTTTAATCATTTGGGTGGCACGATAGCGCAGCGGTTAGTGCTCTTGCTTCACAGCAGAAGGTCCTAGGGTTGATTCTGTTGGGGCCTTTATCTATGGAGTTTGCTTTTCTTTGTGTCTGTGTAGGTTTCCTCCGGGTGCTTCGGTTTCCCCTACCACTAAAACCATGTACAATAGGCTCCTCCTCTCCTAGGCCAGGACTCCTGTGAAAATGCTACATCTCAGTTGAATAAAGCTCAATAAATAAATAAATCAATACTGCATGTTGTGGGAAAGGTGAAATGTTCCTAATTGTTCCATTATAAGTGCACCTGTCAGCCTTGTTCCCGTTTCTAAAATGAATGACACAGCTTTTTACCTCGGGTCCAACAGCCTCAGTTGGTCATGTTTTCCTTCACAATGTCAGCTCTCCAGGGGGCCTAATTTATAAAGCTTGCTTGCACACTCCACAGTGTGTAGGCTGTGCATTTATAAAACTTCCACTAGGTGCAGGAATTAGCGAATCTCTACAGAAACTGAGACCCTCCTGTAAACTCTGCACAAAGTCTGGCGACAAGGGGAAAAGTGTAAAATTACCACATTATCACATTTAAACTGAAGTTGCTCCTTAACACATGACACATACAGTATGAAGCAGTGCGCACATGACATGACATGGGTTTGCGTACCATAATTCCAGCTGCAGGTGGAATATATAAAGCACAAATTTCTATGCAATCCTTTATAAATGAGGCCCTTGGTGAATGTCTGCACTCTGATTGGTTCTTCATCACCCCGGGGACAGTCTGCTCTGCAGGTATGGAACATAGCCTCTGGGTGTGGATTGATTTGGGAGGATCGGTCTTGTGTGTGATACGATTTCATGTTCCAGGTGCATTTCAAAACCTCAATACCTTTGCATTTCACATTTTATTACCTAAATTGATGTATATATGGGAAATGTATAAGTAGTAGTCTGTTCATTGCTATTCAGATGTTTTTCTCCTTCTTCCACTCCTCTCGAGGACTGGCACTGTTGCAGAGACTGCTGATGCTGCCCCAGTGACAACTGCCCCTTCGATGCCCCATGCTAAGATCCCGTCCTGTAGGCCCAGATTCTCATCTGCCGGGATGAATTCTCTGAACTGCAAATGAACATCTACAGCCTGTCTGTCCGTGGGAGTAGGATCTCCCCTTCACAGTGGTTTCTACTTTTTCCCACAGGGTTTTTTATCGTTAATCCTAAGACGTGCCTAAATGCAGGGGTGCAGATGAACGTTGAAAAAAATGAGACCGCGGCCACTGTCAGATTTTTAATACCTGATCTTTAAGCAACGCTTAACTCTACAGCCATTTTTCAGCGTTCGACTGTTGGTTATCAATTGGTGCCCAAAACAATTACAACAATCTTTGTTAATAATTGGAGTGCGTTTTGGGGAAGGCACAGTCATACGCAGGGATGGGATCCATCCAACTTCAGAAGGTACATCCCTTTTAGTTTGAAATTTGACCAATAGCCTTGGTCGCCTAAAGAGAGCAGCCAGAGATGAGCCCCAGGCGCAGAGCAGAAGTGTAAGACGCTCCTCTGTCGCTGAGCTTTCGCCCGACAATACAGACAGAGACTGTGTGTGTCCCTCGTGCAAATAATGCCAAAAAGACACAACACACGACACAAAAGCTATTTCAGCTGTCAGACCAAATAACCTAATAAAATTCAACTCGCACATGATTCAAATAAACAAACAAATGATTGATTATGTTCCTAAATGAGTCCACCCCATCCAGTCATGTTCATTTTCAGGAGCACAGGCCAAGATAGAAGTGTGGCAGTGATCTCAAACTCAAGTCTACTCTTGAGTCCTAAACTAGCAATAATTTTGTTCACTTGAAAAACTCCTTTTATCAATCACTTGTCAAAATTGGAGAAACCTATGGGCCTATCCCAGGTGGCGTTATTGGTTTTATTTTCATTTCAGCTAAGGTTAATTCTACAATCAAATTATTTTAGTACACAACACTGGCTACAATAGCTTTAGAAATGCAAATCTTGTAAATTGCTCTTAACTTATTTAAAGGATTTTCCTGTTGCCTGTTGTATTGACCTGTTGCAGACACACATTGAAAACCCTGTGTGTTTCTGTGACATAAAGTATGACCACATTCTCACTGGTCCCTCGAAGGACAGAGCTGAAGCAGCTGCATAGAGCGCTCCTGCTCATTAGAGGTACGCTGAAAGATTTACAGTAGATTAGCAGCTAGGATACAGCCTCGCTTAAACTACGCCCATCAAGAATAATATAACTGCAGAGGACATTTTTATTAATGAGCGTAAATCTACAACGCAAATGACAAATGGAGATATTTCATGTTAAAATTATATTTTATTATGAAAATACAAATCATAATTTAGCAGCACGGATATGTAGGTTACTCTGGTAAGTTAGGTGTACTCTGCGTACCAATAGAGGGTGCTACTTCTTTAGTATAAAAGTCTTGTCACAGTTTTTTTTTCCCTCTGGTCTTGTGTCCTCTTGGGTGGTGTAATTGTGCTTTCATGTGGCGGCGTCTAAACTGTAAATACGAGTTCCCGATCAGAAGTTGCACATGAAAACCGCGCAAGTCGTTAACAATGATGGCAGCAGTGGCTCAAAACATGGCCATCATCGGGAACAGAGTTTTTAAACTGTTCTAAAACCACTAGTCCTGACTGCTACTGTTCTTACTCCTGCAGACTGGAAACAACACGTAAAATGCCTATTCAGGTCATAACTCCAAGTGGCTTTGACATGCAGCTTTAGTGCACGAATAAACCTTTGCAGATAAACCACAAGCATGAACTTATATGCTTTTAAGATAGCTGATTTTACTTTATCATAGTCCTTCTATCAAACACGGCGAATGCGAACAAAGCCTCCTGTGCACACCCAAGAAAAACACATTGAAGGCACAATGTACGCTCTGTGCTGCTCCAACCACGGGCTTCAGTCTCTGTTAATTATTTTCAGAGAATCAATAAACACAAACAAAATGTGTTTTCAGAACTGATCAAAGATGCAGAAGAGGCCTGGGCTTCCTTACATTATGGACCGTCTTTAATCTGCTCCAATTTCACCATTTCAATCTCAAACTGTCCCACTGATAGCCTTACATGTTTTCCAAGGCATTTGCAGCGGACCCACAACAAAGTGGTTTATCTTTCAACACCCAAGCAAATCATCAAATTAGCAACCAATATGACTCACATTTTTCCTGTTGATTATTTTCAATATGCAGTTGCAGCAGCTGCTATTTGGCGGACTGGTCATAAACTCAAAAGACGTACACCATTTTCTCTAAAAAAAAAACACAAACTCAAGTCAGAAAAGAATGTGAGACAAAATGCTGACAGTAACAACTGCACAAAAGCCTGATGACCCCTCACTACAAACTCAGCCCTCAATCTTCAGAGAGTTCTACAGTGGGATTTTAAGCATTCCAACGGAGACCAGTTGGAGGCAATCTGGAACAGACAACATGAGGAACCACGGTTTGTGCAGCGTAGAACACTAACCACTAATTGTCTTTGGCCACAGAAACAAAGGGAAGGTGTGAGTCTCACTTTATAACATACAAATCAAGTTACAAATCTCTGGGTAATAATGGACTCAGCCACGTCAAGTCAACATCAGCAGCCTTTTACCATCTAAAAACATAGCCAAAATATAAAAGCATAGTGTCTAAACAGACTTTGAGAGAGTTATCCATTCATTTGTCTCCAGTAGATTAGACCACCGTAATGGCTCACTGGCCTCTCCAAACGAGCTGTAAAACAGCTGCAGTACATCCAGAACGCTGCTGCTCGGGTCCTGACTAGAACCAGGAAGTATGATCACATTAGTCCTGTTCTCAGGTCTCTGCACTGGCTCCTGTGGCTCAGAGAATAGACTTTAAAGCAGCTCTGCTTGTGTAAAAGTCTCTCCATGGCCTAGCACCAAAGTACATCTTGGGCATGTTAGTGCCATATGACCCATCTCGGACTCTCAGGACCTCAGGGACCGGCCTCCTGCTGGTGCCAGAGTCAGGACTAAACATGGACCGGCCTCCTGCTGGTTCCAGAGTCAGGACTAAACATGGACCGGCCTCCTGCTGGTGCCAGAATCAGGACTAAACATGGACCGGCCTCCTGCTGGTGCCAGAGTCAGGACTAAACATGGACCGGCCTCCTGCTGGTGCCAGAGTCAGGACTAAACATGGACTGGCCTCCTGCTGGTGCCAGAGTCAGGACTAAACATGGACAGGCCTCCTGCTGGTGCCAGAGTCAAAACCAGAATCTGAGTTCCAGATCTATGGAGCAAAGGTCTGGAATTGCCTTCCCGAGGTTGTAAGACAGGCTCTTACCCCGGCTGTGTTTAAATCCAAGCTTAAGACTATGTTTCAGTCACAGGCGTGGGCCTATGACTGAAATACTTTAATCTGGTTTTTAATATTTTAAATATAATGTTAATATATTTGTATGTTTTATTCCTTTATTGTGATTTCATGGTACACTGTATTGTGTTTTTAACGTTGTGAAGCACTACTGAATTGTACTTTGTATGAATTGTGGTCTATGAATACAATTTTATTGATTGATTGATCATAATTAGAAATGTAATATGCCATTTGGTTTATCCAGTCTAAATCCTGCCTGAGCCTGCTGCTTTCTCCCCAATTACACACCTGCCGAGAGCGCGCCGTGCCTCAGCCCATTCCAATGAGGACACAAAATTAACATTCTTTTTGCTTCAGCTGTTTTTAAAAGCTACCATTTTTTTCCAATATGGAAATAATCTAGTAGGATGTGTGCTGCTTTAAGGTCAATTCTCTGGAGGAATCTCAATGAACAATGTGGAATTAAATCAGTTAGGGGGGCTGCATTTTACGTGCCATATTCAATTAAATGAAGTGCTGTTTTATTGAGTGAATTCTTTATGAGAGCAGCCAAGAGGAAAGCTTTTTGTTGTTCTCACTGGCAATCTGCAGGGTATGTGTAATACATGGGGCAGTGGCATGTGCCATTTTTCACACTTATCTTGAGTTCATTATAAAACGGCAGCAGGGGACGGACCAGTTTACTTTTCTGTATAACAGGGTAGAATTCTCAGAGCTCCACTGAAGACCTGTTATTTGTGAGATGGATCTCTAACGCCGGGTGTACACTGACTCCAGTCAACAGATCTGAGACCCCCAAGCCAAGAAAGTGCTTTAAATCAATGCGCCCTTTTACACAGGGTCCAGGAGCCTCGTGGGTCTGCAGATTTTTTTCCCCTGAACACCGCAGGAGTCTGGGGCAATTATCAGGTCATTTGACAAGTGTTCTTGCGCGAAAACCCATGGATCTGCGTGGCGTTCGTGAAATATGGACCATAGTGCACTGAAGTTGGTGTAACAGGCAATCCGCAAGTAAGCCGCACGAGTCCCGCACCGCACTAGCACTGGAGTTAGTGTACACAAGGCATAACATCTGTTTTGTGTGGTTTCAGAAAAATATCAAATAATAATGCTTTGATTTTGTCAAGTGATATTCAGTCCAAGACAAAAGTGGACTTTACAACTTTTCTAGTGGAGGTCAAGCATCTGACGAGATCTCCATGAAGATGTCATTGCTTTAAATTTCAAGGGAGATAAGCGCATGGCTCCATGATGTGCTGGTCAGCAATAGACTGTACCTGCCACATATGTTTTACAAGGCTATTCTTATTTTTGTAACAATTTCTCTGCCTGTCGGTAGCATGTCTGTAAATTTCCCTTATTTTGATGGATGGGTGAATGCTCTACAAACTTTAGAACTACAGAAAATGTTATTGGTAAAATGTTTCAAAAATACTTTTACTTTTGTGACAAATATTTGACATAAACAGTTTATATTGAACCTGCACTTAAACAGATATGAGTGTATTCTCATTTACTCTGTAAAGAGACTTGTGAATTATACCGTATTAAGGTGAAGTAGCCGATTACATTTTACTCAATTACTAGTGAATAAGTAAAAATGACAAAACATATTGGGGGAAATTGCTACTCAAGTATTTGAGTCAGTCTATACATATGATATATGATTTTAAGTTAATGTAATTGGAAGGATGTATTTTACAGTTAAAATATTTTTGCTCTTGTAAAACATGTCAGTGTGATTCCTTATTTGTCCGGGAGTGTTCCATTGTAGACAAATATTCAGTTGTCATCTGGACTTGTTTTAGAAAAAAGAGTCATTCATAATCTCTTATTCTAAGAACTCGGATATTCATCATACTCTGAGCCTCTCAACCCTGGCCATTCAGCTGCTAAGCAAGTACACCTTGGTGATGAGGGAGCTGCCGTGATGTAATAATAGGATGTATATGGTCTGTTGCATCGCTGTTATGGTAACAAAGAAGATTGGTTTCAGGAGGCAGTTAAAACAGCGCAAACACATAGATAAACAGGACAGGCTATTATCAGGAGGTTCCGCCTGGTAGGCAGGCATTACTCAGTATGTTAAATATACAAGTACGTAGACTAGATTTGCAGATTGAGAATGACTCTTGGATGAAAATCGAAATGTCTTGTTTTTTTAAAAAACAGTGTCCAGATGACAATAACTGAATCGATGTATTCTCTTGTAAAACATGTTTGCCATATTTCTCATAAAAGTGGAGTGAGTATTGGACATATGTAAAATGCACTCTCCTTACCAATCTGTTTACATCATGCTATTAATTTACCATATTCAACATCATATGTATTAGTCAATGATACAAAAGACCAGTGACATGCCACTGCTGACTGCTGTGAAGGCATATGGATAATTCCATCGAGAACTATGTCAGCATCAAAGTAACCGAGGCATAAAATAGCAAAGTAACAAAAACTGCCAGCCTTCAGAAATAAATTTGATTTTGCGTTATTGCCAAAAGTTTAAATGATTAATGGTTGCAAAAAAGACCAACTAAAGAAATATCTGAAAAGAACACATATCCATAATCTTCACGCAGCAAATGTGGAAATGCTAACCTCCCTGGACTTTCTGCAAGCTCAAACACTACAAATGCTGCTGACTTTTAAATTAAAAACATTCTTACAAATTAGAGTCACTTAAGATTTTGACAATCTACCATAATATATTAATATATTGGCAAGATTTGACAAGCCCTTCTGGATGATCAAATCAACATAATCATATTTATTGCAGTAAATCACAAACTGCACTGAAAAGAATGTTTGCTTAAGTGCTGGGAGTGGTGGGAGAAGTGATTGTCCAGCTGTCATCTGTCAAAACATTTGCTTATGACATTATTCTACCAAAATATATGTTTGTAACTCATATCAGTCACTATAGTGCTTCTTTGAGATTAATATTGTGATTTTTGGGCTCTGATGTCGGAATCATTGTCTGTTTCCTAAAAACAAAATAACTTCATGTCACTGTTTTTTTCCACACCATGGAATTACTTTTGGCTCCATCTAATTACAATAGCGGGAATTTCATAGGTGAGATAAACAAATGCTAGCTTTTCTCCTACATAATACAGCCACACTGCTGTAATGATCATGTTTAGAGGTGGATAAAGCAGAAAGCAAAAATCGTAAACACCCATTGAGCTAGGATAAGAACAGGATAAGACACTCCTCCTCTGTCCCTATGCAAGATTGAGTTGTGGCTGCTCTGCAGCGCTGCAGTGTCTGAGCCCAGAAAGAAATCTCCCAAAGAGTGTCAATGCAATTTCTGAGGAAACAAACTGCTTGTGTTCAGCTGACAGCGCACAGTTTTCACAAGGTTGGATTTTGAAGGGATTCCTCCCTATTGTAACAACATGAACATGATTTTTTTTACTGCTCAAAATACTCAACCTAGGTTCAGCCTAGCTTCCCCCCTGCCTCCTGCTCTAGTCAGCATCATGCTGATTGATCAGGGCTGATCACGCGGTGCACGTTTCTGTGGTCACACCGTGGGAGCCACTAGCCTGCATTTTGGAAGTAATGTGGGAAAAAAATAACTTGGGCATCATGCACCAATGGACACAGGCCATATAGACCAATCCAATTGTATCTTGGATTCAACTTTTAGATTTTATCATAGTTCTATGTAAATACCACAAAAGCAAAGAAAATTAAGCACACACATGTTATACATGAGAAAAGTGGGTTTGGTTGTCCAGGAACCATAGTATTAAGAGAGTGTTGTCATATTCCTAACATTGGCTTGGACATTTATATCTTTATTCAGTTCTCAACCTTCAACTTCCAAAATATGTGTATTTGATGGATAACACGATTGACTTGTGTTATTATTTGCCGCCTGTGTTGAGTTGTCCCCTCTGGAGTTGTTACATGGATGTGGCTGTCCTCTTCATGCACTCTAACAAACAGTGGTTGGTCCATGTGTATACACTGCTCTGTTGATTCAGGCCGTCACTAATCTCCCTGTACCGTGCTCTACTCCCGCTGAGCACACTGATCCTACACAAACGGCCCTGGTAGAAACAAAATACCTGATGCTTTCATCCCCATTACAAAGAGACTGGAAGTGCATTGGCCTAACTGCTTACAGTTAGGCCAATGCACTTCCAGTCTTACCCATATTATCACTTCCCAGGCCTGTGCCTGTATTTGATCCTAAAGTCTTCTTTTTTTTTAAATAGGATATACTCTTTAGTTTATATTGTTTTAAATCATAATGTTTTAAAACAATACCACAAATACCACGCCATACCACAAAGAGGCCAAGCATATGTTATTCTCCCCCCCCCTCTTCTTACCGCACTCCCTCGTTCGGTCCGCCCGTAGCAAATGAAATGGATTTCTGATGTTAACCAGGTCTCTGTGAAGAGCATTAAGCTGCTCTCCCTATAAATCCTCTGGGGCCGCACGAGGCTCGCTAGCTCCGTCGTCTTATTCTGGAGGGACCTCACGTTTCCCGAGACGAAGGACCGGTCTGTAGCGTCCTCGCTTTTCCCGGAGTTCGCGTCCCGCTCGCCGTCTCCTCTGTGTTTTGCGTAGAATATCCTCCGGGATTTTGTGACGATCGCGGGGGAAAACAACCGCGCTCCGGAGCTCCATCAGCTGCTCTTTTGTGTAAACCCGCCCCGGCCCGGGGGGCTCGGCGCCAGCGCACATCACGACGATCTTCACGACGAAGTATCTTACAATAATAATAGTAATCTGCGTTACATGTTCAGCAATAGCTTACAGTAAACATTATTTGTTCTTTGTTTAGTTGAATGCCTACTTCCTCCTTTCATAGTTTGAGAATCAGACACTCCAACTTCAAATTCCATGCCTCAAGACAAAGTTCCAAAAATCCACGCCTTCTTCAGATGACTTACCTGAATTCCACCTATACCACTCCAAGCAGTGCATTTTTACTCCGTCTGTATTTACTGTCAGTATGTATTTGTAGCTATCAGCTCCATGCAGACAGGTTTTCAGCAGCTGATCGGGCAGATTGTACTTATTTTCCTTCCTCTTTTTTTTGTTTGTGAGTCACTTCATTGATGTTCTGATGGCGACTCACTTATGCTCGAGCTGCAGTTTGTCAGGCAGGTGACCAAGCACAGCACTCCTCCATGCATTGTGTGATAAGCATAACATCCGAGCTCCTGCAATCAGGTGGATTTCACGGACCATTTCTTGCCTGGCTTTCCTCTGCTGAGTGTGTTGCAAGAGAAACGCACATAAATGCACCGCGCTCAAGCTTATTCACTGAGGTGGAAAGTGTGGGAAATTAGAGACTCCTCCATTTGCCTGCTGGAAGAAAATACCACATTTGTAGATATAGTTGTTTATTTGGATCATGTTACATTTGGCACATCATAAATAGATTAATTTCCAATAATCAGAGAATTTCCCCAATAAACATGTTCAGCAATAAAAGCAGTTTTAACCATTCACTGTAAATTTAAATGTAAGGTAAATACATGTTGAAAAGAAAATTCTGATAGTCTGATAGTGTATTGTTGTGATAAAATGTGAATATATGAGTATATTTCTGTGATGTATTTTATCTGCATAATAGTGATATTTTATCTGCATCATTAGTCTAAGAGAAGAGCGGGTGTGTGACAGCATTTGTTTGTGAAGGGGTCGTAAAGATGGGCCAAAGGATGTTTACCCTAGGGGGGTGATAACCCAGAGGAGTCTGGGTAATGTTTACCCAAGGCTTGATCTCTACGGAAAAATACCAAGTGCCTTGATGTGAGGCTGACCAATGAGAAATGTGACCCGCCTATTCCAGAATATCTAATAAAACCAACCAGCATGGGAAAAAACGGGGTGAGACGCGGGGGTGAGACGCAGGAGGGTCAGCCAGGCTCCTTACAACGGCCTGGCTGACACAGTCCCCGCGTTTTCTCCCATGCATGCCACACAAATGTCTGATGTTTCTGTGTCGTTTCATATTCTAGGTTGAATTGTGTTCTCGATGTGTTACGGAATAGCATCGGTGTATGTCTAATTCCATGACATTTTCTGGTCCTATCGAGCCGGACGACAAGCTGCCCTTTGCGGAGATTGACGGGTGAATCGGTGAAGTCTGTGCACAGCTAAAGGAAGTCCACTTTTCCCGTGGCCGCCCATCGCACCTCAGTCTCCGCGAGGAGAGCGCGTCGTTTCGAAGCAGCAGGAGAACACAGGCGACAAAGAAGGTCAGACAAAAATTTTGTGTGTGAAAAAGAGTTAGCCATAAAACGTTTTTATGCATTAGTTTGATATTTACTGGAAAAATATTGTAGGCTTATGGACGAGATAAGTTTCTCACATAAAGCAAGGCAGTTAGGTATTACTGAGGAAATACCCAGTTTCATATTACTGAGGAAATATGTGTGAATGTAAGCGCTGTGCACGAGCGAAGTAAGTAAGAGAGAAGTGTGAATGTGTGAATGAGGATTAATAAGTGATTAACTAACAAGTGTGAATCACAATTAATCATACAAGGGTCACAAGGCGTTATTCTGAGAGATCTAAAATTTGCAGTCACGGGTGAATCTTAAACACCACGTTTATGTCCGGAGGAATCTAATATGGAATTTTCTCTAGAAGCTTGACATTGACCGTGACTGTAAAGCAAGTAGCATTTCTCTCAGACGACCGAGACCACATAATGCCAGAATTATCACCCCAAACTGTAAGAAGACAAAGGAAAAGTCATAAGAGGATTTTGGAGGGAGACTTCCAGGGTGCTCAGATGACGTGGCAGAGAGGGGGAGATAAGGGGGGTCAACAAGGCAGGAGAAAGGGAAGAAAGCAGTTCAGAGGACGCTCTGAACTGATGAAATTAGGAATTAAACCCAGCTGGTTTTAAATATTAGTATTTGAGAGCTCTGTAGAACAAATTTAAGGGTTTTGTTTGATTGACAACAGTCAATTATAAAGATTTTATTAAATTTGATAAGAGATGAAGATGAATTCAGATTTTTATAGATGGCCAATATTTTGGGGAATGTGATCACAGACAGGACACTTCCTGTCCCCGACATAGAAGACAAAAGTTGTGTTTTTACGGTATTGTGTTTTTTGTGTGCACCAAACAAAGCCACGTTTTGTTTTGTTTTATTTTTGGACTTGACAAAATTATCTTTTGGACTTATTATGTAACCATAATGCATGACTAGATGAAAGTACAGGACAAAAAGACAGAAGTGTTTTTAAATTTAGGATCAAATACAGGCACAGGCCTGGGAAGTGATAATATGGGTAAATGAGTGACTACTGAAGTTTTTGGACATAGAATGAGTAGTAAGTAAAGTGATAGTAAAAGTTATATCAGTAACTTATTTATTTGTATTATCATGAGGAAACCTCGTATTGCATGTAGACGTAAGTGAGGGAATAAGTTAAATAGTGACGTCAAATGCCCTCCCAGGAAAGACATGACTGTGTGTCATTAACTAAGGCAATTGATGCAGAAGTGGGGGGACATGGGAGGATATGGGTCATAAAGATAGTCAGAGATAACAGGGGCTATTGACTGGCAAAGAATCTGGAGAGGACTCAGGATGGAGCAGATGTTGTTATCTTTACGGATCACAGGGACACTAACAGCAACACCTCAGGGGGAGGGTTGACGTGATGAGTAAGAGGAAAAGTTAAAATTAACAGGGAAAGAATTTGACATTCTAAAGTAAATACCTGAAGGATTGTGGAGATTCAATCAAGAATTGAATAGATTTAAATTAGACAATATCATTAAATTTAGACGTTATAGAAGTTATGAAAACCAGTGATAACAGGACTTAAACATTATAGGACTCAGGACGGAGGCAAGAGATGGTTAGACTGATAAAATGATGTGCCTTATGTACAAGGGGAAGGTTTAGGATAATTTTGATTGTTATACACATATAGACTTGTTAGAACAAACTAATACACAATGTTTGTAAAGCACCACATGAGCAGGTGTGAGAGATCGAGTTTGAAACTCACCTGAAGCACATATAGAAGATTAGCACATATTACATTAGATGGGTGATTTTATTCAGGCCACACCCACAGAGGATATGTGAAATTATGTGAAGAATTCTAAGTTGTGAACTGACCCTTATGGCCAGCTCAACGGGGGAATTATTGAGACAATTATCATTGTTTGATGTATTTGTATTGCACACACACACACACATACATACACGCGCACACGTGGAGACACATACACGTGGACACCAGACATTTAGAGTTTGAAACATTTAGAGTTTGAAACATTTAGAGTTTGAAACATTTGGAGTTTGAAACAAATGGTGGTAAAACAGATTTACAAGTTACAGATTTGGGAAGTGTAAGATTACACACAGACTGATTGACCCACACAGGGTGGGAGCCCAGCGCCGTGTAAGGGGGGGCTCAGCCAGGGATGTGACCACTGAACTGTGAAAGGTCGAGAGGTGACATTGCGGAGTTGGAAGACAGACGCAATTCCATCTCTTCCTTGATTACATCCTGGATTAGTGAACGTTGTAAACTATCTGGATTATTGAATTTTGTTTAAATGTAGAATTGTGTAGAAGTTTGAGAAATGGGCAAAGCCATTTATCAAATGGAGGGATATACGTGTAAACAAATATTCCGAATCAATAATTACTAAAAAAAAAAATTCCCAAAAAAATTGTAAACAAGAAAACTGTTTGAAATGCACTGAATTGTCGAAAAGACTTTGTTTATCACCGCAGCAGAGAGCGTGTTGGAGATGTGGTGTTTACAGAGACGAGCCAGGTGGACGAGCAAAGTGGACGGAGCCACACCGTGTCGTCCTCACGCCGACCATTGGAGGGACGAGAACATGGGTGCTCTCATGGGAAAGTGAGAGAAATGTCTGGACAACACAGCGGCAGATCCATAACATCGCAGACGCAGGACTTCGTTTGTATGAGTTTTGTCCAGAATCTACGGTAGAGTACGATACTCTGCTACGATGAACGAGAGCCAGAGGCTACGGTGCGCAGAGTACCATACTCTGCGAAAAAGAATCAACAGTTATCATCATCACAGCGATGACGGTAATATGGGTGCTGAACACCTGTATTATACAATCGGGACAATCAGGACAATCGATCAACATACACAGACATGGAATAGAGGGAAGAAAATAAGTGATCAACTTGAAGAAAGGTTATGAAATGTGTAATGTAATAATGTACAATGTATAATTGACATGACAGAGGCTGAAGAAACACAATGGCATATTATACAGCCACAATTGTTTGCACTAACTAAGAGAGTTCTTTTTTATCTGCTACAACATAACTACATGTAATGTTAATGAGATTATGAATTGAGATGGGAAATGTACCAGTTCATATGTGTCATAGGTGTGACCGAAGCGAGCAGCGGGAGGAGGTCTCTTAAGGAACCAAGCGAGGACGTATGGTGGTGTGGGGACACTTGTGGGACGTTGTGCCTATGTCTCTTTTGTGATCAGCATCACCCAGAACCATACCGCAGGGTCAAGGTCGAGAGGTTAGTGGACAGTCTGGTCCCAGTAGCACCTGATACTACGTATTTGATTCTATTGGGGTGTCCAGAGAGGTCCCTGACGAGTCAAAGTGACTGACCAGAGAGCAGTGGGTTTAAGGGCTTTCCGCTTGTACTTCTATATTTCCCATCACACCGCACAAAATTATAGACAAGATAAATTGTCTGTTTGTCAAATTACAGAAATTGACCAATCTGACTCAAAATTTAGGACAGTAATGCTGTAGAAATGTTGTGGGCCGAGAGAAAAGAAGTGTGTTCAATGTTGAGAAATGTGCATAAACTTTTTGTGTGTAAAAGTGTCATTTTAACACCAATATGAAAGACATGTTGAAAACTGAAAAGAATAATGTGTTTGGCATATGATACAGTAGACTAATGCTTTGATAAACAGGAGGGAAATGTGATAAAATGTGAATATATGAGTATATTTCTGTGATGTATTTTATCTGCATAATAGTGATATTTTATCTGCATCATTAGTCTAAGAGAAGAGCGGGTGTGTGACAGCATTTGTTTGTGAAGGGGTCGTAAAGATGGGCCAAAGGATGTTTACCCTAGGGGGGTGATAACCCAGAGGAGTCTGGGTAATGTTTACCCAAGGCTTGATCTCTACGGAAAAATACCAAGTGCCTTGATGTGAGGCTGACCAATGAGAAATGTGACCCGCCTATTCCAGAATATCTAATAAAACCAACCAGCATGGGAAAAAACGGGGTGAGACGCGGGGGTGAGACGCAGGAGGGTCAGCCAGGCTCCTTACAACGGCCTGGCTGACACAGTCCCCGCGTTTTCTCCCATGCATGCCACACAAATGTCTGATGTTTCTGTGTCGTTTCATATTCTAGGTTGAATTGTGTTCTCGATGTGTTACGGAATAGCATCGGTGTATGTCTAATTCCATGACAATTGTAAAGTTCAAACTCCACGATTCTGATTCTATTGGATTTACATTCACATAATTCTAAATGGCATCAGGACAAGCTGTGAGTGTTATTCATCTTGGTCCCTTGTGCTGGGCAGTCTTATTCCACCTAACTCTACACAGTGTGGAAGCGTATCACCGTAAATCACCTGCTAAATCAAGAGTTGCTATTATGTCAACACTGGGACTAAAAATGGCCACTCGGGACCGTGCCAGTCCCAACCAATCTGTGAATCCATCCACCACTTGAGCTGGATGCAGTATTAGCCTTATTTTTGTGTAGTTTGTGTAAAAAACTGTTTTCGTACAAGCTGGCAACAAGGTCTCGGCAGGTAGTCAAGATGTTATCAAGTGAGGGAACAATGAATTTGGAAACTATCTCTCCTGAGTTTGGGTTGTTAGAAAATGTATACCCAGATACATATTGATACTAAAACTAGTATACATGTTTTTTCTATATTATTACTGACATAAAACAAATTTGACCTTTCCACAATTGTTGTAGAATGGTCTTGATCTATATCATTACAAGTATGACCACATTGGAATTGAGTTTTAGTCTTTTTGTAAGTATTGAAACTTAGAACGAGCAGATTACTGAAATAACAATATAATAATTGAATAATCCTTTTATTAACTATATTAAGTCTTAAAAATGTGCCATGAGCTGAGAAAAAAAAAGAAAGAAAAACAAATGTGCAACTGAACCAGCAGGAGGAGTGCAGTTTAGAAAGTGATTGGTTTAGAGACAAAGGTGGATGACTTTGATTGGCTAACAGCGACAGACAGGTGACAAGAAGACGCAACAATAGGAAAATACATTAACTTATTTAAGTAAGTAAGTAAGTAAGTAAATTTTATTTATATAGCACCTTTCACAGACAGAAGTCACAAAGTGCTTCACAAAACACAGAATAAAACAATAAAAACACACAAAAAATAAAAATAAAACTTACAGTGAACAATACAACAATATACAGTAAAATCAGTCCGTAAAACAAGTGCATTTAAAAGGCTTGACTAAATAAAAAGGTTTTAAGCTGACCCTTAAAAGTCCAGTGACCGTAGGGAGAGCGGAAGATCGTTCCAGAGTCTGGGGGCAACAGCCTGGAAGGATCTGTCTCCTCTGGTCCGAAAACGGGTGCGAGGAACCAATAACAGTTTCTGGTCCATTTAAATGTACAGAGAACTCAAAATGAGCTAAATAACCAAACTCAATTCATCTTTGCCCCTAAACCTGTCAGACCCGTCTATAGTCTTAAAGAACTTTATTGGTGTTGTTTTTTGGACTTCTTCAGATGTGTTATTGGGATGTTTGAGATTTGAATCAATACGACTCAATTTATATTTATTTAAAAAATCTGTTTAAATTGGACTAGGGACCTTATTCTCTTTTCCTGGCATGCATGTAGCGTCATATAGTTGAATTGATGCATCAAAACACAAACATATCCAATTGCCAAGAGAAAGGACTCCAAGATGACCAGTTGTATTGAATAAATCCTTAGTCCAGGATTGTCTAGCCGTTCCAAGCTGAATTTCTATCACCCACAGCACACCAGAGCAGAATGAATCATACATAGAGGTGAGTGAACCCAAAGTTGATGAACAGTTTGCGGACAGTCTGACATTCTGATGAGCAGTAAAGGTCAAAGGCCAACAGAAACATCCATTGTATTGTTAACAAATTCAGGTAATGGCTTCAATCTGCAGTTTACGATTGCAGATAATTTAATGTAAAACTATATGCAATAATATATTATTCATAAATATGCATGCATTTCTGGATATAACGTTTAAAAAAGTATATTATACTTTTTTAAACATTATATCCAGAAATGCATGCATATTTATGAATGTTACTTTACACTGCTTTTTGTTTTTTGTTGGTCTTGCACCTGTTTTACATATTTACACTGTCAAAAAGAGAAAAAAAAATGTTTACAGTATGTCATTTTAAACTTTCTCTTTGCCATCCACTGACTAAACAACACACACACACACATTGAATTAATTGGGCAAGATTTTAAGTGCCAAACAAAGAAAAACATTTGTATGCAACCAACAGCACAGTAGTTTTATGCATAAAAGACTCTACAATCACAGTTTTTATTAATTTTGTGTAGATGTCCTGACCTTTCTTTTGGCTTTTATACCCAACCCCATACATGTAGCATAATCCAAAATGATTGACTAAGATGTGTCCCAAATGTACTGAGACAATGAAGTCTACAAACACAATTATCTTTGTGTAGCAGAGTGGATAATTCAGTGGATTATTTAAATGAATAGTTATCCATGCCATCTTGACATACCAAGACACAATACTTTCCACACACATGAGCCATGTGTCTAACCATGACGTCAGACACTAATATATTTTACATTTGATTCATTGTAAACATAAACTAAATTTAGAGCAGTCAAAATTTCAAAAATGGAGGTAGTTCATAAAATTCTTAATATGTCCAGTTTAGTGAGAGTATTTCATTTTATTCTTGAGAGCATAAAAACAATCAAATACCATGCTGCTGGTGCAATGTTCAAATTTGGCGCTCACAGTTTGTTGCATGTCCTTCCCCAGTGTAGTCCCCATTGTACTTTCCCGTCTAATAAAGCCAACGGCCAAACCCAAACAAAACCTATTCTAAATAGCCAAAGGTTCTTTACCCAACAGGACATGGCCTGAAAACTTGACAGGAGGTTAAAAAAAAGATAAGGCTCTCCTCCAGCAGGAGCCTAGATACAATATGCACTGGATATACACAAGAGAATGCAATACATTACATTAAGGTGTACTTATATATTCAAAAGTATAGTGTATGGCATAATGTTTTACTATTATGGGTGGCAGCATTAAGGGATGGGTCAAATGCAGAAGACAACAACAAGTGTACCTTATCCTTACATTTAGATCAAGAGGACAATCTGATTATGATTATGCCATTAAAAAAATTTAAAGATTTATAAAAGCAACACTTAAATATGAGTTTTTGACAGGGCAAGTTTTTCTAAACGCTAATCAGTCAAAGCTCTCCGACGATAAAATGTGGTGATGAAAATAATATTAAGAATGTAGTCAAAACCTTGCACTTTGACACAGTTTTATTAAGATTTCACCATCCTCTGTTTCTGTCGATCTTACATGCAGATGATTCGTGCAGAGGATTTCTCTTCCCGTTGTGTTTGTCGGAAATATGGCTCTGTTTGTGTGAATGACATCAGTCCTGATGTATTCGTCTCCTTCCTTTTTGACCTAGTTTTCTCAGCAATCTCTCTGAAGAACTTGCATCCCACATCAGGCTTTGAATGATATCATCAATCTCCACTAACCCTCCAACTTCTATTTCCCCAAGCACAGTAGCAAAAATTCACATTTGTACACAGAACTAAGTATCAAACTATCAAGGACAAAAGCCCAATTCCATTTTAAGAGTAGAACTTTTGGTGGGAAAGCAGATCTCTGGCAGATTCAAGTTAATACGAAGGACCTTATTATGCTTTGGCCACATGTGGTTTGTTTTACTCCACAGAATAGGCTGTACTATTTATTAAAACAGTTTACAAGCAACATATGAAACAAAATGCAGGAAATGTTTTGAATTGGGGTCAGATAATTTTATAGTTCTGTCTATAGACTGAGATAAGCTTCAAATGCAGGACAATCAAAAACACATTCATCAATTGAAATACTTGAGCTATGATGAGGGAACACAGTTTTACATGTTCAAGCTCATAAAAGTATATTTAGCATAAAATGTCTCCACACGTTTCCTTGATCATACATACTATCTTCCTGTCCTGAGACCAGTGAGCTTGGGCCAATCACTCACCAAACTGGACTGTGTGTGTTACAATTACAATGCAACAAATGTGGTGGGAAATGTCCAAAGGGCTCAATTTATTTCACATATGAACCAGACTGTGAGCGCCCTAAGAGGTGAGCATAAACTTCCACATAACCTACTTCACATAGAAGGATCCATCCAATACGGACAGGATGTACTATAGATAGACGTTGACCTTTGATTTTAACAACATGTTCCAAGTTATTGCAACAGAAAGTGTGTCACCATGTGCTATTATTGTAGAATTTCCATATAAAATGCCATGAATATGACTTTGTATTAGCTAAAGAATTAACTAAAGGTTCAGCAGCGTGCCAGGGAAATGTCACAGGGACCGGATGCATTGACACATTTCGAGTGTATAAATAAATATATAAATAAGGATCAGTTTAGCACAGACAAACCAAGTGGTGATGAGAAACTTTCAAGACAAGAAGATCAGACACAACTTAGAAACACAGCCATGGCAACTTAATGTCATATTGTGGAACATTCCAGGCAAAGCAATAATATCTCAATAGATATGAGCAGTTGGCAGACCCTCCACAGATTGGAGCATCTTTACATTTTCCAACAGTACGGTGTACATTTTAGGACATTGTCATTCATCGTTGTCACTTGTCGTTTTTTAGTCATCGTCAGTCATCTTCTTCACTTGTCGTTCATCACTTGTCGTAGTACGAAAGCTTGGGACTTTCCTGTAGGTTGTAGGGGTTTCCCAGGGCAATCTTTGTGGAAGGCACTTGAAGCTCTTGGATTGAGATGCTGATCGGGAATCACTGTAACGGCAGAAACAGAATCAAAATGGCTCTGGTTTAAGAGGAATGAGAAATGGCGTAATCTGTCAGATGAGATGGAGTGGAGCAGATCTGAGGGACTGAGGAGGTGGCTCCAGGATGCAGCTTCTGCCCCCAGGAGGTGTTGTTGGATATTGGTCAAAAACACTGGTGAAATGGGGTGCACACTCGATGACCAATGAAGCCCCAGAGATCCAAACAACTCCACCCTGCTCCAAGAAGATGCATGTGATTTGTTCTTGGACTAGAATTTCACCCACAAGAAATAGTAAAGACTAAGTTTTTTGGTGGCTGCAATGTTACCTTGTTTAATAGATACATTTAAATAATCACTTTTCTGGCTACATTTCTTTGTCGACAAAAGCCTTGAAAAAGTTGTTGTTAAAGAGCTTTGTTGCCACCTATGGGACAATAACTTATGAAGTTTTCCAGTCAGGGTTAAAGTCACAAATGATTTGCTATAAGCTGCTGAAGATGGACTGGTCTCAATCCTGGTTCTGTTGGACCTCAGCGCAGCGTTTGACACCATCGACCACAACATTATACTGCAGAGGCTAGAATGTGATGTAGGTGTCAGGGGGCCCTCAGCTGGTTTAAATCCTATGCATCAGATGGGTACCTTTTTTTTATTTAAACCAAAGCTCCTCACCTTGTTCTTGTAACCTATGGTGTGCCTCAGGGTTCAGTACTCGGTCCAATTCTGTTCACTCTTTATATGCTGCCGTTAGGCAACATTATCACAAAGCATGGCATTAACTTCCACTGTGCACATGACAAACAGCTGTATTTAGCAATAAAACCTGATCAAACCAGTCATGTAGACAGACTTAGTGCTTGCATAAAAGGTACTAGGCCCTAAACATATGCAAGACTCTTTATCTGAGTAGATGTCGCACTGGACAATGCAAGTGTAGCCTCCAGTTCTACTGTAAGAAACCTTGGAGTCTTATTTGACCAGGCCTGTAAAACAGGCTACTATCATCTACATAACCCAGCAGATGAATCTTATCATAAGGGTTGAAGAGTAACGTAGGGCTGAGGGGATCGAGTAGGGTTGGGGGGGTGGTTCTGTTTCAGACACTGATGATGCTGCTCTAGTGACTGCACCTTAGATGCTACGACCCCAACCTGTAGATCTGGAGGCTCCTCAGATGCCTGGATGAACTCTCTTATCTGCTAAAGAACACCGGCAGCCTGTCTGTCTGTGGGAGTAGGATGTCTCATTCACTGTGGTTCTCCCCAAGGTTTCTGCTTTTTCCTACAGGGTTTTTGTAGTTTTTAGGGTCTAAGGACAGGGTATGCTGGAACAGTTATTTATTTGCTAAATCCCTGTGAAAAATAATCTGCTTCTCTATTTAATTGTCCCCCTCTGAGGCAACTGCTGTTGTGATTTTGTCAGCTGAAAAATAAAAGGAGTTAAATTTAATTTAATTCCAATTACATGCCAATTATATGGCATGTGGGATCAATGTGTGCACGAGAAATTTGGTTTGGGGAAGCTGCACTAATTCCTGTAGTTAGTTCCCTATGCCAGCCTCAACATGTTCTCCTCGAACAGGACACAGGGAAGTATGACGCTTCAAGCAATAAACTGGAATTATAGATGGTAAATTTTGAATGATGAATGTCAACAGCCTGGAATCTGCAATGCATCTATTGAAACAAGTCTGGAAAATTGGTCTTAACTCTGAAAAGGTTCTGTTGACAAAAAAAGTTAATTTTATCTTTTCTCAAAAAAATCTAAGCGCTTTCAACCATGTCATAATTGCTTTCGCTTCTCATTTACCCACTCAAAGTTGTATTTAGAGCTATTCATGTATGTTTGAGTAATCTGTATTCTCCTTTATATTCATTTTTTCCCATACACATCCACTACTTTGTTCCCAGATTATTATTATTTTTTAAACAGTGATACATGTAGGATATGGCAGAATTACATTGCTATTTTGACCTAACCCTTAGTAATTACCCACTGGAGTGATTACATGTCAGAGAACTTGAATGAATGAATGAATGAATGTATATTTAGCAGTAATGAGTACAGATTTTATGTAAGATCACCTGTATAAGGCTTCTCACTTGTGGTATACTTTCCGGATGGATGGATGAATTAAGTTTGTTGCCATTTTGCTATCTCCATGGCACCAAAAGTTATAACTTTGGAATTAGTTGAGATCACAAATGAAGAGACATCACCAGTAATATGCAGCATATAATAGCAGTGTGTTCCTGAATACAAAATTCCTATTCCTGCAAGAGAGTCAAGTGCTCCAATATAAGGTTAAGGAGGAATGGACGCTGACAGGCTTCTTGGAGATTCATCATCTTTTCTTTCTTTACTTAGATCGCTATCCCAAGGTCAGTATAATCGTTCTATCTTTGGGTCTGGGTGACCCTCAGGCATCTGTATTAGAACGTCTCGCGAGGGAGACCTCCATAACATGAAAAAGTGTTGTTTCTTTTTGTGCGTTTGTTTTGTGTTTAAAAAAATAAATACTACAAACATAAAAAGGGTAAGGGTAGTACAAAGGTTAAAAGTATTATGACAAGATTAGAAAACAATGAAATCCTGTAGTAAGCTATTCTCTGCAAATCCTGACCTATTTCTCAGTGTAACGTTTTCAGTAAACCTTTGTGCTTAGTTCGCTCTGATCAGGTTACATTGGCAGTTGTTTCCTTGCTTTCCTGAGGTGCAGCTGTAAATGACTAGGTTTTGTGTTGTCTAACATGTGCTGCTACAGACACAGAGGTCCGCTGGGAATAGGTCCTCCTCAACTAGGGCTCAAGGCCCTGCTGTGCTTGAACATCTTGATAGAACTCAGCCGGCTAATGAACACTATTACAGAGCTGTAGGGCCGATAGCAGAGGGCTCACTCTCGACTGTACACGCTCTCATTCAGCTTCTGTCAGTCTCCCTGGTAGCACTGCCTTCTAAGTTTGAATGAGATGAACAAGGCTTGAAATAACAAGGTTGCATTGATTTCTGGGGTTGGTTATGTGTTACAAACCATAAGGGGAGTGCTGCAGTGCTCAGACAATGCAACCATTATGCACATTTAAAAATAGACAACAAATAAGCTGCTACCCTCCTGTGTCCCTTATAAAATAAAATCTTGTGTTAATGTGTTTATTTGAAGCCCATTAAATATTATTATTATTATTATTATTTTGACCCATTCAGAATCAGTGCATGCTGCTGTGCCCGGGGATCTTTGTGCTAGGCTTGGTGAGGGTTACTTTCACTGGAGGATTTAACTATGGTACGTTTTTTGGCTTGATGTGGAAACCAAGGGAACAGGAAGAAACATGCAAACACAGAAAGGCTAGTTCTGGTCCGGGAGTTGGACCTTCTCACTGTGAGGTGAGAGTGCTACCCACTCTTCCACCATGCTGCCAGTTGCTTGCATTCAGTCAGCTCCTCTGTCAGCTGCCCTGGGTCTGACCATAGATTGTATAAATGGACATGGTGACACCACACCAGTCAATTAAGGGCAATTGCCGAGTTTCACGTGTATATATCCAAGGGTATTTAGGTCTCAAAACTCCTGCCATGAACATAATGGATGGATATCTATGGAACATACTTTTGGCCGCCGGGGAGAAGGCAATAACAAAAAGTGGATGTCCCAAGCTACTAACAGGGCAACGCAGACAATCTCGCACTGAACAAAGGAAAACCAACACCTAAAATACTACACCCAGTGATCATACAGCTGTGAGGGAGCAGAGAGACAAAAGGGGCGGGAACCAGAGGGAGAACAAGAAGGGAGGGGGGAAAGGAAGAGGAGCAGCGATAGAACACTGTGAGTGAAACATGACAAAACATCTAACACCAGATCAGACAGTGACCATGACAACCGCCATAACACCTAACACCTTTTTACATTAGATGCTACCTAGTTCACTATCTGCTAACCCTTACCCTTATTTTTTTTATCATTATTATTATTCAATTCTTCTTCTTATTATTTGTATTATTTATTTGTATTATTTATTATTCTAATATAAGCATAAGAGAGAATGTGTGTGTGTGTGTGTGTGTGTGTGTGCGTGCGTGCGTGAATATAAGTGAATATACATTTGTGCATGCATATATGTGTTTGTGTGTAAATATGTATATGCATTGATCAGAGGTAATATGTGTATGAATTATGCGGATATATGTATATATATATATATATATATATATATATATATATATATATATATATATATATATATTATTTATTTATTTCCTCTCATTCTTTATTTATTTTTCTTCCCTAATTCTTTCAATAGGTTATTTTGTGTTATGTATTTTTTTTTGCTGTGTGTTTCAAAAACAATAAATAATAAAAAATAAATAAATAAATATATATATATATATATATATATATATATATATATATATATATATATATATATATATATATACGAGTGTGCATTTCATGGCAACCACAGAGCCACTCAGGAGTGAAGTTGTAGAAGTTACTCATCCCTTCTCGTTCGCCACTGTGGCTTCTATGTTATTGTTGTTTATATCGTTACAAAGACACTATTGACATTTCAAGGCCAGCAGCAGTTAAATAGAAAGATGCACAGATGTTTCAATAGCAAATGAACCTGAGCCAGACCTGAGCATGGGCGCTCATGCTCAATTATATATAGTCTATGAGTCTGACTGATGGAAACATAGCTGCCACACTGACCATTGCTCACATACAGTGTCTTTTCCATTAGCATTACAACGTTATTTGGGAAAAGAAAACCTTTTTTCTTTTTTTGTTGTTGATAGACTCTGAATCATTGAAATGTGCAGTATAGTGATCAAAACGTTGACTGGAGGTCACAGAAAGGTCACAAAGGAAAGAAAAATGATGCTGAGCTGGATCGGCATTGTCTTGTTCCAAGGTCTCTGAGGATATGTCTAACATTCATGCGCCTGAATCAATGTTGGTCCCTGTGTTTACACCATTCAAGAAATAACTATCGATTTTACATTCACTGCTGCAACTCATACATGATTTGAAGTACTGTATTGTCCGAGCAGAAAATGAATGCAATTCTAATCATAAGCAACACAAGCAACATTAATGTGTAGGGGATTCTTTCAAGTACCGTAGTGTTCTTCATGTCCTCCCACTTATGAAAGAGGGCGACATTCAAAGTTGATATCGATTAGAATTGAATGAAGATTTCAAATGTGACACACTGCTTGAATGTGGGTATGTTTATTATTATGTGGGGCACCATCCTGTATTAGGCATTTAACAAGTCTAGAATCAAATATCTAAATTAATTTATTTATTAAACATTAATTTTGCTCATTAATCTGAAAGTTTGTGAGAACGTAACCGTGACATTGACCCCTTTTCTGCAAATGAATAACACTTTATCAAAAGTGGTTTATGAAGATGAATTGACCAAACAGGTAAAATGTATTGGAAATATGCAAATTAGTCAATAACAGATGGCGCCACTAGATTGATGGATTGGTTGATTGATTGATTGATTGATTGATTGATTGACAGATGATTCTTCTAGATCTATCTAGTGGTGTGTTATTGTTGATTCTATATCACCTCGTCAGCCAGCTTGTGAAATACATCATCGTTTTTCATACGAGCAGAAGCAGGAGCTGTGATCCTGAGGAGATGAGCCTGTGTGTGTCTGTGTCGCCTCCAGGGGTCACTCAGGGGTCATACTGGGAGAGACTGTGGCAGCTCGGTCCACACACGGGGCAGGGCACGGACAGGACAGTGTCAGGCTGAAGAAGCCCTGGATCAGGTTCAGTGATCTACGTTCTCCTTGGCTCTGAGGTGTTCCTCAGATAAAATGGGTCGTTGCACTGATTCACAGATGAGGCTGGTCTGAAGAGACTGTCCTGGATCCAAGTTTTGTTGTAGACTTGAAAAGTTGCAAAAAGGTCCTTTGCTTGAGTTTGTATGATGCAATTTAAATCACGTCTAAAAATATGACCTCGGATGTGTGGCCTATAGTGGGACTGACTTTAACTCTCAGTCAAACGTATTCCTAATTGAGACAAATTTAACTTAATTCAGGAAAATGACATGCAACTATAACAAAATACTGCAACAATGTAAATGAACCCACATCATTATCAGGTAACGACAGTGTTGCTGGTCCATGGGTGTTTTTGCTTAGCTTTCTGTAACCGTGTCTTGAATTATGAAAAGGTACCGTCTTTCGAATGTCTTACATTCATGTCCAACCTACGATGTGTTATTTTCAATTTAAGGAGATACACTACACAATGTCAATGGTTTCCAGTTCTATAGAAAACCTTGTAGCCTATTCATACAGTAGTTTGATACTTCACAGCATGGTTGTGTGATGTTTGGATTGCTCATAAAGACTTCTTTGGTGCAACACATTTTTGTGTTATACTGTTAAATTTGTTACATTTTCTATACAGCAACTATAGACAATTGGTGACTCTTGCTACTAAATCATGTAACAATTTACATCTATGGACATGCACTGCGATAGGTCCATAATGCATGTCTTCCTCAGTGCAGTAATCCCAAAAGTGATATTGGCTGTCTCATTCAGTCTTGATGTTCTTAAACTGTGGCCATCTCCATCACTCACATTTTCACTTTTATCACCTCTATTTCATTGTCCATAGCTACAACTGTTAAGATTGTAGTTATTCTTCAGTACAGTGACTATCTAATAAACAGTAGACAGTTCAAGAAATTCAAACTTAGTTTTTTTCTCTCGCTCTCTCTTTTAATTAGTTTGGGTTGAACAAACTCAGAGGTTGGTATGGGTCAGGTAAATGTGGTTACCTAATTACGTTCTGATTTGTGAAACAAATTAATATGTGATCATTCAGTGTTATAATGATGAAATAAGTTCTTGTAAAACTACTTTTACATTATAAAATATCTGCTTGAGGAAAATTCCTTTCAGTCCACATTTGAACATTAGGTCAAACGTCAAACGTCAAACGCTGACAGACAGCTGAATCTTTTCCATATTCAATTGCTCTACATAAAAAAATGATCTCCTCTAACCACTTCCAGATGAGTTGCTGAATTCATACATTATAATTGTACATCTCTACAAAAGCAGCAGTGTTAACTATGTAACACCTTGTCGACTGATTGCAGGGTCAGTGAATACGCCGCATTTGAGTCTCCATAGAAAGTGAGCTTGTCAAAACGAGCTAATTAAGCTCTATTAGAATGGAGACTGTGCTTGGCAGGTCACCACTGCTTCCTAGTGGATCCTGGAAGTCTCCATCAGAAAAGTTACTGCCTAACATATGGTTATGTTAGAGACTGAAGTTCGGTCTGATATGCTTTGACTGAATGAAGAGAACACTGACCAGGCACAACTTTATGATCACTGACAGGTGAAGTGATCATTGGTTTGAATTGTTGGTTGTCGATCCATTGACACTGTTACTGTGTCTTTTGGCACTTCACCCACCGTGTCCTTGTGAATTGTGTAATAGATATTTAGAGTATTTGTGTATGAATATTGGCTCGTTTTATTATGGTCAGTGAGAATTCAGTGCGTGTGGTATTTTTGAATAACTGCACAGGTAGTTCCGGCAGCAGTTATCCTGTCGTGATCCCGTTTTGGTTCTTTGTTTTCTATGTCTTGATGTGTTTTTTGGTCTTTACCCTGTTCATGTTCTTGGTGTTTTAATTTAACATTTCTGTGTGCTTGTTTGTAAGTTTTACTTCCTGTCTCTTGAGTGCCCTGATGTGTCTCTTCTGTTGTGTTTCCTCGTCTATCTAAGTCCCATGTTTCACCTGGTCATTGTTGGTCTATTGTGTTGTTCACATCTGTCGTGTCCTATTACCTGTAAATTCCTTTGTTTTTGCATTTTATCCCTTTATTATTTTGACATTTTGTCTCATTAAATATTAATTTAAGCAGTTCTGCATTTTGGATTGTTCTTTTGATTTCTCTCACGTAACATTATTACTGTTCTATATCACTACACTGTGGATATCAACAATGGGTAAACAAATAAGCTACTGGTAGGACGGACTAGCTACAAAGAGATCACAAATCCCTTGGACCGCAAAGAAGTTGTTATATTCATCCATTGCCTGTTGCAGTTTATGGGACAATGGTATATGTGGATTGAACAATGCACAATGCTGTGTTTTGTGATGCTATAGACTCTAGGCCACTGAGCAATCCTGCGGGAAGCTTGGTTCTTCTTCTCCCGCCCCTTTTCATTCCCTGACCGTGTTCAGAGGCCCATTCATGCTCCGCTCTCCAACACATGCTTTTACAACTTGATTGGACAGCAGCTTGTTTTAAAAGTCTTGCACTGAATAAAACAGTTTCAACCCACGCTGAATAAACCTGTATATGATTCTTAGATGTTTGCAGGTTGTGCCTAACTGAGCGTGTGCAGCGGAGAGTGAAACAACAGCAGTGCCAAGTTTCAACGAGGGACTTAAAAACTAGCTTCAAAAGACAGGTCTTTGTTTGTAGCCAAGGCTCGATTCACATTTCCAACGTCATTAGAAATACAAGCAGTATTTTAAGAGTGTTAGTTTGTGTAATGAATTGATCTGTGCAGAGAGAATATTCAATCCATTCAGCAGTTAAATCGTGTAAGGTAGTTTAGCTCAGTAGAATAGGTGGTCGCTCTTCACGCAGGAGAGCGGGATTTGAGACTGACTTTTTCATGTACGTTTTTGTTTTTCACATTTCACACTAACCACGAATATTAATGAATATGCCCATCCATAAAAGTCACCGCCCTCTACTGCAATTTTTTTTTACACCATTTCATGCATAACTCCTTCAACACAAGTTTTGTTAAAAAGCATCAATGGCCTTTACAGTGTAAATATATTTCCATATGTAAATGCCTTTTTTTTTATTTTTTATTTTGTCCAATATATTCACTTCTTTAGGTGCCCTTGCACTAATTAATCCCTCTGTGAATTTCTTTAATTATCAGAGCGATGCTTTTTTGAAAATTCCACATAAATGATAACCCTGTGTTAAGTCAACAATTGCGAACACCTTAAAGTATTTTTTTTATAATCCACTAACATTTCCATATGTCTCCATGTATCCACGGGTGTTAGTCATGTGACTTAAAACTCAAAGCTTTCAAGAGCATGAACATTTTGTGCGAGTGAGTAACCTAAAATATAACACCCAGGCAGTTGGAAATTTGGCTTGTTAAAACTGTGTGCAAGTAGGCTAACCGTTGATTAGCATAGCTGCGTAATAATATCTAAACTAGCATTAGCCAGCTGCTAACTACCTGAAGCAAACAGCTCACCGCTCAGTCTGGAGTGATTTCTACAAGTCCACTGTTCCCTCCTTACCACAGTAACACATTTCTAATAACAAACTGGGTCTTTAGGGACGTTACAGAAGAGACATCCTTTGAGACGGTCAATGGACAGTAAACGATGTATCACTTTATAGATTACCGTAACAATTAAAAGAATCTCCAATACCCTAAACTTAAATAAATGCAAATACTTACTACAGATATTTTTTAGTGCTGGAAAAACACTCTTGATGTGAAGGGAGTTGTTTCTCCACAAACTTGACTTGTAATTTTTGTTAGGATCAGCCATCTGCTTGTCTCCATGGAGATGTTCTTACTTTGCCGCTAATATTCCAAACATTCCTGGCACTCCACCTGCCTGTGCTCGACCGGGCTTCAGTTTACCTTCAGAATAGACAAATTAGTGTCTCCTTTTGTTCTCTTGCAAGTTAGTCCTTGTGTGTGTGAGAGACACTAGGAGTCCCAGTTGGTTTGGGCATTACATTTTGTTAATTATTTTATTGGGGCTCATCTGGGATCAATTTTACCCATATTCCTGACATATCGAGTGGCCAAACACATATGAAGGTAAGTAAGTTTTGAAGTTTAATTGCAGTTGGACAGAAGGAACGGTATTGCAGAGGCTGTCAAAGCCGTGAAGCTCAAACGCCTTGAGCTGGAAGTCGAAGGCCACCTCCTTTCTAGTCCTACCAGCCCTGGATTTGCTGCACCTGTGGCTGCCCTCTCCTCGATCGCCCAAACCCTCGCAGCCCTTGATGTGAGTAATTACATTCCTCGTGTTCCTACATTTAGAGAGAGCAAAGTTGATTCTTATTTTGAAGCTTTTGAATGGCTAGTGATGGCTTTAAATCAGTCTTGTGATGTTTGGCCTCTCCTGCTGCACTGTAAATTGTACAGCAAATCACAGGAGATTATTGCTGCTCTTCTTCTGACTGAAAGTCTAAATTACGATGCTGTAAAAAGTTCCATTTTACACACCTATGAGTTAGTACCTTAGGCATACCACCAAAAATTCTGAAACCATAGAAAAGCCCCAGGCCGTACCTATGTGGAGTTTACTCTAGAGAAAATAACTTTTTCGACAAATGGTGTGTTTCTGATAAAGCTCAGAGTTTTTCTACTTTACGGGAGCTTGTTTTGTTTCAGGATTTTTAGAAAAATCTCCCAGACGGTGTGGTAATTTATCTGAAAGAACAAAAGGTGAAAACCCTGGAAATGTTGCAGTTTTGGCTGATGATTTTTTTTACTTTCATGGCAAACCGTTTTGAGAGAACTCGTGAACCTGCACCGGATTTTTCTGGTTCTCCTGTTAAGTCTGATAATGTGAAGTGGGACGAACGAGAATGTCATTACTGTCACCAGCCTGGATATCTCATCGCAGACTGCTCTGTCCTCAAATGAAAAGCAGACTCGTCCGCAACTCAAACAAAAGGTGTTGGGTTAATTACGTCTGACAAATGTAGATTATCCCCTGACACCAACCCAAAACCTGACTGTTTTGAGCCATAAAAAAACGACTTTCATTGATTTAACGAAGCACCTGATCACTGCCCTATTCACATCTTGAGAGACATTGGTGGCTCACAATCTTTTATCATAGTCAGTGCTCTCCTATTTTCCTCCGAGTCATCCTGTGGTTACAGATCTGTATTACGGGAAGTAGAGATAGGAAATATCAGTAGACACATTTTGTTCACGTTCAAACTTGTTACCGGTGTTTTCCGGTTGATGTCTGTCACGCATTGCCTCTAGATGGCGTAGAACTGTTAAAGGGCAATGACATTTACCAGGGGTAAAGTAACTTCTTCCCTCGAAGTATTGGCTTCTCTGTTGTGCAGCGACTCAAATAACCAGAACTATACCCAGTCTGTGCCGTCACACACGCTCTGATGCATTAAACAGCGGACATTAATTTATTGGATTGCAATGTTGTGTTCACGGATTCAGAAAGGTCTGATCCACAACACGAGATGAAGCCCAACACCAAATCCCAATTGCAATTGTCATGAAACTCTAAAACAAACAAAAAAACATTCCCTCTGCTACAGAGGGCTTTGGTCTCCCATGCTCCCGTGAGCATCAGTGTGCAGAGCAAAGGGGGTATCCAACACTGCACCCCAACACGGCAGTTGAAGAAGGCACATCTTCATTGTGTTGTTTGCACTCTGGCACTTCAAGATAAGATAAGAGAACCTTTATTTGTCTCCCAATGGGAAATTCCAGTGTTGCAACACAGATTATGCACAGATATAGAATAATAAAAACTCCCTTAAAAATGTACTTAAATCTGTATAAATATGTTTAAATCTAGTATACATGTAAATGAAAATAATAAAAACATTACACAAATTGCTGTTATTTGGACAGAAAATATTGCACCAGGGATGACTGACATTATGTCACAGAATTGGACATGAATATAACAGTATTGCACATGATGATTGGATTCAGTTCTTGCCTGTCACTGTTTTCACCGCAGGTCTCCTTGCTGAATGGATACAATAAGTGTTGAAGGGTTGGGCTTTGTTGGTGCAGGACCTCCACTTGGGGTTTGCCACAAAAGAACTGAGAGCATGTGTGCTGATGCCCTGTCCAGGTAAAGTATATTTTGATGACACATTGAAGATTGTTTTGTGTATTAGGTGTATTTAGTGTGACATGACAGTGGCTGTGTCTTAAGGGTGGGAGTGTTACGTTGCTTGGCCTGGGCCCACCTTGCTTTACTCCTGTATTTGACTAAGCGTTAATACGAGACTTGGCCAGGGGGCGGTCCCATGTCGGGATTCTGCGACCTTCACGATGTTAACGCTGGCATAAAGAGGCTGTACTTGGCCACTAGAGGTTGGAGTGAGATGGTGCAAGTACATACCGTATTTTTCGGACTATAAGTCGCAATAAGACGCTTTTTTCATAGCTTTGGCCGGGGTGCGACTTATACTTATATACTTATACTTCGGAGCGACTTATATGTGATATTATTTGTTGTTTTCACACTTACAACCTTATTTCATACTCCAGTGCAACTTATACGTGTTTTTTCCCTCTCTATCATGCATTTTTTGGCTGGTGCGACTTATACTCCAGTGTGACTTAAAGTCCAGAAAATACGGTATACAGTATGGTGATAGTGTTTGATCCAATGACTAATAACTGTTGGTTGTACTGCCTTCCCTTTTCCCTAGCTGAGCTGGGTTTGTAACATTACTCACATTAATGTAAGGCTTGACTCACTACTAGTCTGTTTTACAAAAATGTTACAAAAATACACTTCTCTCATCAATCTGGAGCTTTGTCAATCCAGTAAAAGGCTCTGGGGCCTCATATACAGAGCTTGGTCGCAAAAAGCTGCGTTCATTGCAAATTCCCCGCCACCATCCCTGCTATTGTGGAGTTTAGTGGTGCATGCTGATATAGAATCACCACAAATATAAAAGCTCTATTGTTATAAATTGCATATTTTTTCACTGTTCCTATGTTTAGAGTTGGCGTTACATGGATTCAGACTCCTCTGTGCCTCCCAGTTTTCAGCACTGGACTGTTTCCTTCGGTTTCATTATCGGCCCACAGTGTGTACAAACCACCATGGTCCTCTGATCAGTTCTGCCCTGTGTCTTCTGCCCAACTCTTCACCCGCAGCAGTAGAGGCTTTGGGTTTAATCTGCACCTTTCTCTTTCAGTTTGCCTTGTTGTAACATCCCTGTCCTATTGCTCAATCCCACTCAGAAAATGCACCAGACACAAGATTTGCAATAGTAACTTTACTTTTTTTTTTTAGGTGTTCTGCAGACATATGCTTGTCTACATGGAAATGTTATTGCTTTGCCTGGATTGTTACAGAGAATGATAGTAAACATATCTAGCTCCATGGTGACAAGCAGGAGGTCCCACCAGACCAAATTACATGTGAGATCTGTGGAGAGGCAAGCGCTCATATGCTTACAGTAAGGACGCAACATAGGTACATTTCATACCATACTGTGGAACATTAAAGACAAAGCACTATCATCTCCATAGAGACCAGCAGGTGGCGGACCGCCATTAAAAAGTTATTTATAAGTTATTAAACAATGTAGTTACTGAAAAGCTATTTGAATTTGTATGTAATATAGATGCAATATTGGTGCAATATTCTCCATATAACTGCTGTAAATAAGAGTTACTTTTTTAAAAAACTTTTTTATTAAGAATATGAGAGGTTTTCTATTAAGAGTGTTTTTCTATGAGTTATCTGTTCTTTTACTTCTGTACCTACTTTGTTTTGCAACACTGGAATTTCCCCATTGTGTTGACAAATAAAGGCTTATCTTATCTTATGTTATGTTTATAGGGTATTAACAATAAAGTATTGTTTTATTTTTCAGTTCAAAACACTTTGCATGTTTGAGATTCTTAAAACTCATTGTTCAGTTTCAACCATGAAAGGATATAGATGTGAGGTTTTCTTTTATCTACGAAACACAGGCGTTGGCTCCTTTCTTTTACAAATATCAAGTATCTGTGTGAATTTCACTTCTCACACGTTTTTTCCAGATGTCCAGTTTCAGATGGCAGACTATTTACTGTTTCCTATTGCTGGAAAGAGACTTATAACAACAGCGTCTGTTCCTCCAGCCCGAGGACAATCTCTGGGTGTCAGAAATGCAGCGCTGCTCCTCTCTTTGACATCTTTTGGAAATACTTTGACCCACTAGGGTTTGCACTAAGATAAAGGCCAGTATGTTTTAGACCATATACTACGCCTTCAAATAACTTTTCCTCTTTGTAAGTGTAAGCCAAAAATGTATAAAAGGAAATTGAATAAAATTGGCTAAACAGTGGGCAGTCATCCCTGGTTATGGAAGTAAAATCCCCATATGTTTTCTCATGGACTTGGGCTGGGCTGGGAACAAGGGCTGGGCGACACGTTGACACGTTTTGGGTCATATCGTGATTCACAATAGAACTTGATCCTCAAACATGTAATTTGGTTTACAAACTAATAAATAAAAGCAATGCAAATGTGATTGATGTATTTATTTTATGTGAATATGCTTTATGGCCATTACTCCATCACATCATGCCTATAACTTTTCTCTTTCTTTCAATGGGAGAATAAAAGGCACCATGGAAAAAAAGTCCCATTGATTAATTTTGATGAATGAACCTACACATGTGCCGCGGTTGTGTGACATATGTTCTCAGTCTTTATAACACAGCCCTTAGTCAGTCTGACAGTGGAATTCTCTTGGGCAATTAAAAGCACTTAGGAGCAGACAGTTAAAGCTGAAGGCTGCTCTGTGTTGCGTAACGCGCCTGGTCCCTTGGCAAACGCTGAGTAGGTTTATTCAGGAAACACAGTCATATCATAAAATTCCTGGGGTATTCTGATGCAGCCCAGTGCTTTGTAAAATAAACCCTAATTACACTAATTCCAAAAATACAAACTAAATTCCTTTGCTTTGATAGCTGGTTTTGCCACTTACTGAGTTTGGAATCTTCAGTGAGAGAGAATCGTTCTATGCAAAAACTAAGTCTACTGTCACTTCATTTCTTTCCTCTTCCCATTCAAGCATGTTATTCATTTCTGCTGTCTTCATGGAGATGTTACTGCTTCACCTTGAATGTTCCACAGTGAAGCAAAAAAAAAAAACAGCAGGTGAGGTCAGGAGCGGTCAGGAGCCTCATTTATAAAAGAGTGCGTCAAATTGTGCTTGAAAGAGCGTGTCCCTGAAATCATTTAACAACCGCAAAAACAACAGGCGATTTTCACATCTTTCAAGTATTTTTTGTCGATCACACTCCTTTGGGCTTCATTTTGTGTTTACCAAGCTTTACAAACAAGGCCCCAGATCTGTGGAGTGGCTAGCCCATTCACAGTAAGAATGCATGTTTTTGAAGGTGCGTTTCAGTTTCTGCGTTTCTTGCAATAAATGCAAGATGGATATGTTATTGCCATACAGTGGAACATTCCAGCAGACAAGCAAGTGGCAGACCCAAATTGTATAGAGTGTACCTTTAATAAAATACATCCAAATCCACTTCATCTATACATCTCATTTCATAAACTGAACATTGTCCAAAGTACTGCACAGTCACTAAACATCAAAAGCTATAACAAGTGCTCAATTTGATCTTACTTGTCCTAAAACAATAAAAACAAGTTTAATCAAACCAAATCATAAAACAATGAAATAGCAAAAGCAGTAAAATAGTAATTGCAGAGGAGCGCACAACTCACACAGTGTTAAAAGCCAGAGGATAAAAGTGAGAAGGCAGTGTGCTCCAGAGCTTGGGGCTGAGGTTGTTTTGACCACTGCCCATGCCAGTGTGGTGCACCCAAAATATGTCACCACATTGTTTTTAGTTATATTATTATTTGGTAATTTGGTATTTTACAGTATTAAATATTTATGTTATTTTGGTAGGTTAATACTAAGACATTAACTTAGACATAGTATGTGTCATAATTAAGTGCTTTCCTGATTTTTGTAAGTTGGATTAGTGGGGCGGAACCTTTGTGCAGAAGGTGTTGCACCAGATTGGGTTTTGACGGCGGAACTTCCTGTTTACGTCAAACGTGATCTGGACATGAAAAGCAGCACCTCGGTTCATCCTTTCTTTTGCTTTTCTACAATATTTTCATGTCAGTACACGGTGCAAACCACCAACACATAGCACTATAAGGTCATTACTTAAGGTTTCATCAGTAGTTTGTACTGTTTTGATGTTGCCTGGTACATTTCGGCTTGTATTTGCAAGTTAACTTTCAAATAAGCAGTAAAGTAACATGCGGCCGAAATCCCGCGAGATTTCAAAGCCGAAACATCGCGAGATTTCGGGAAGTCCGGTTTTATGGTTTTGATTCAGCTTTATAAGCATTTATATGTAAAGTATTTTATTTTTGTAACTTAGACAAAGAGTTTAGGCATTTGTACAGGAGTTTATAAGACACACTTTACATTTGAGATGCTTTATATTTGTAGTAATGTAAATTAACCTTTGACAGTTTGAGAGAGTACATTTTTTTTGTGTTTAATGTCCACGTTGTAAGCCAGTTAATATTATTGTACCAGAACAGTGGTATTTGTGTTTTATCTAAAATGTGAATTAAAAGAAAAAGTGTCACTTAAAGCAGGGAAAGTATATGCGTGACATAATGTGACAATGTATTGTACAACTGCACAATAATTGTACATCGTATTATTATTTTTGTTTAAGAATAATTAAAAAACGTGATCTGGACATGAAAAGCAGCACCTCGGTTCATCCTTTCTTTTGCTTTTCTACAATATTTTCAGGTTACAATTCCTGCTACGGCAGTCCCACCTTGGGGCCCGTAACACCAGTCAGAGGGCAGGAGGAGTGTTTTTGAGTGGCAGGTACATTTGGCAATCGTCCACATAAAAATGATATTGAATGCCATGTTTTTTTGCTTGTTTTTTTTCACTGAGTGGGAGGGTGTACAACGCAAAATGGACGGGTGCAAGAATTGAACCTTGGGGTACAGTTTAGAGGGATGGTGGCTGAGCATAACTCTCCAAACGATTTAAAAGAGTTGCATGTTCAGCTGTGTCAAAGGCAGAAGTCAAGTCTAATTGCACCAAATGGCAGAATCACCACTAAAAACATATAATTTAAAACCTTTAAAAGAGCTTCAGTTGTAGTCATCTGGACTCAGTTTGAAAAATTAGACGTTTCGACTCTCATCCAAGAGTCATTGTCAATAAAAGAATTTAGATCGAGAACTCCGATATTAATACTGTTCTGTGGTAAGACCCACCCATTGGGCGGAGCCTTCCTGAAGTAGAAAGAGTTGTTAGTTTCAACAGAAACTCCCCCCTTGTATCTACCGAGGTAGCCTATTCAGAATCTTAATGGGCTATTAGAATCCTCTTTGTCTTTGTGAGATCCTGGCTCAACCACCCTGAGTACCTGATTAGCATCCGAATGTCCTGGTCCTCTACCTTTCCAGGGGTTCAGTAACCCATTATAAATAATAGGAAGAAGATAAACCTTAGCCCTCCATTTCTGTTTAAAGAAGGTCTTTCTTTTTTAACAAAAATAGCTTCCTTAACTCCTCTTTCAAACCATCTTTTCTCCCTGCTTAAAACCTTCACTCACTTCCTTCTCTGTTTGAACAGAGAAGGAAGGGTGTTTCTATCCCTTATGTGTCTGGCCTGTCGGAAAAACTGCAGAGAATTTTTAGACAACACGAAGTCCCTGTTTATTTTAAACCAGGAAACACTTTAAGACAAAAACTGGTTCACCCTAAGGACAAGTTGCCGACTCAAAAACAGAGCAATGTAGTTTATTCGATCCAATGCAGTGAAGAAAGCTGTAAAGAACGGTACATAGGTGAGACAAAACAGCCTCTACACAAGAGGCTTTTATCAGCACAGAAGAAATACAAGTTCAGGACCTCAGAGTGCCGTGCATCTCCATCTTGAAGCCTCTAATCACTCGTTTGAAGACGGTGAGGTGAAGGTTTTAAGCAGGGAGAAAAGATGGTTTGAAAGAGGAGTTAAGGAAGCTATTTTTGTTAAAAAAGAAAGACCTTCTTTAAACAGAAATGGAGGGCTAAGGTTTAATCTTCCTGTTATTTATAATGGGTTACTGAACCCCTGGAAAGGTAGAGGACCAGGACCAGGACATTCGGATGCTAATCAGGTACTCAGGGTGGTTGAGCCAGGGTCTCACAAAGACAAAGAGGATTCTAATAGCCCATTAAGATTCTGAATAGGCTAGCTCGGTAGATACAAGGGGGAGTTTCTGTTGAAACAAACAACTCTTTCTACTTCAGGAAAGCTCCGCCCAATGGGCGGGTCTTACCACAGAACAGTATTAATATCGGAGTTCTCGATCTAAATTCTTTTATTGACAATGACTCTTGGATGAGAGTCGAAATGTCTAATTTTTCAAACTGAGTCCAGATGACTACAACTGAAGCTTTTTCTACTATGGAACACGCCTGGACGAATGAGGGATTACACCGACACTTTAAAAGAGCATACTCTGTGAATATGTTCTTACAAGCAAAGATGAACTCAAACTTGAAAATCTTTTAGTTCAGGGGTAAATACTTCACTAGCCTCTAGTGTTTTTACCAACTTTTAAACATGAATTGTGCTACCAGATCAATCACCAAATAAACTAAATAACGTCAGAACACAGCAAAGCAAACTATTCTTCGTGCTACTATGTATTTTATGTTACGAACAGTTATCACCACTGGTATTTTAACAGTAGATGTCATTCCTAATGCAACTCACGTTATTGAACTTCACGGCGGGCCTTTCTGCCTAATCAGCATTGATATTAAGTTTGGCTTAATCATGTCTGGGAAACGTTGGAGTCAATAGCGCTAGTCTGATGGGTCGCTAAGGCTAATCGGGCTAATAATGTTGGACACCTGCCTGAACATATGCCAAGTCTGTGAACCCTGGGTAGCGCATTATCAACTGACAGCTATTTCCTGCCTCCATTCTCTCTTGATTTGACCAGAGAATGCACACTTGGGTAAGTGGTGCCGTTAACAATAGCTACATCCAGGCCTGTCTGCCCCGGCGCTGTATCCCTCTACATTGTGCCTCTCCAAATTGGCTTCCTGGGACAATTAGATGGAGCAAAGTCTGTTGTGTATAGCATCCCTGACACCTGTGTTTTACCCAAAATAATGAGCAGCTGAAAAGATGGCACATTACAAAGGTTTGCGAGGAGAAAATTAAATAATTAGAGTGTGATTTTGATAATGGCAGCTTGATTCCATTTCGCGGTGTGTTTTGTTGCCGTGCTGCGGTGCATGCTGTGTAGTTGTTAATGTAATGAGTAGCAATGCCTTTCCTGCAGTGCAAGTCAAAATGACAGCTCTTACAGCGTGGCACAAAACATTCTGTCATATACTGAACCTCGTAATGTCTTTTTCCAAATGAATGTTCCACACTATACTATATTAAAAGTACTGTTGCCTTCATTCACGCTCTCTGCTGTTATTGTATCTATAGGATACAATAACAGATATAAAATCAGTTTTTCAGAATCATCTGACGTGTGTGTAAGAAAAGAGTTAGAAAATATTTTTTTTAAATAAAAATTAGCATATACTTCCCAGTGCAGATAGTTTTGCGTCACTATTCACTGTCAACTATAGCATACAGGACTAAACATTTTATAAATGAATAATGTATAAGCAATGTGACCAATGTATCATAATGTTACAAGTTGTGGTTGTGGAATTTGTGGTCCCACATTCCACATTTGAAGTAACCCTAACATCTAACACAATGTCAATGCTTGGATATTTTTGTCAATAACTTACAAATACAGGCTAGAACAGGGGTGTCAAACTCATTTCGACGCTCAAGCTGGGTTGCGGGCCGAACATAACGTAAAACATAAAACTATTAAAAATATAAGAAATAAATAGCTTTATATAGACTACGCTGTTTTGAAGCAATTACTGGATCGATAAAAAATTCATTACAAAACGTTTGTTCTCATAAACCGAAATGTATTTAGAAAAACAAGTGTAATTTCACCAATACTGTGCTTCAGTTTATGTGCATTACAACTTCAGAGTTGATCTACAGAGATAAATATTTGACTTTATAACAAAATAAACTTCTCAAGATCTAAAAAAACGTTTAAATGTACTAACTAACATTTCCACGTCTGTGTAGTTATCTGTACACCTGAACTGACACACCACTAAACGTCTGCTCTTCTTAAGTGCTTAAAGTGCACTTCTCCCTCGGCTGCTCACACAGCAGTGCAGCAGAGCCCCGTGGGGGAGGGGCGGCCACCGGCAGCATTGTGGGACGCGTAGTTTTAGCGATAAAAACGGTTACGGATGTAACTACGGTTCTATGAATCGATTTAAAATGTTTGTTTTTTTTAATATAAATTTGAAATGTTCGGCGGGCCAGATTAAAACGTCTGAGTTTGACACCTATGGTCTAAAATGTTTTGATCAACTGACCATCTTTCATTTTAAAAGTTATGAATGAAAACAACTTTCAAAAGGTATGCCTCTAGAAAAAAACTCATCTTCTTGATTCTCTAACTGTAAATCCCGACCGCAGAAGAGGAAGACCAATACAAGTCTGCAGACGAGGTTCTGTATTTTACATTTGCTAAAAAGAGAGAGTGGCTGTGTGTCATGGGGGAGCGGGGATGACACTGCAGGAAACAAATTAAATTGGTTCATCTCACTCACTCACTTATTTTATTTATTTATTTGATCGACACAGTGCATATTAATGAACCTCTGTAACAGTTAGGGTATAAATATTCCAGATTTGAGCAAAATGCTAGTTTGCATCAATTATACAGTTACAATAAACAGTAAAACTTTAAGGCAAAGTTAAAGGTCCCATAACATGCAAAATCGACTTTTCAGAGCTTTTAACCTTCTTACATTGCTATTTGTGCTTCATATATGTACCCAGAGTGTTTTTTTGATTGATTCCCGCAGTGTTTAGCTATATTACAGACTATCTCCTTTCCTCGAATCTCCAAACTGACGGGGGGTGTTCACAGGACCGCGTCATAATCACAGGTACGCGTCATCATCCCCCCTCCCCCCTCTCCACCCGCCTGCCGCCTCAATTATACACTTAGGATAGACTACGAAACCTTTAACTAAACAAAGAAAAGTGACAGAAATGCAGAGCACACAGAGCACAGCATGCTCCATTGGCAGCAGACTCCATATATCCTACGTAATGCGCCTCTCCATCATGCTTTTGTTGGAGCTTAAATGTTGGTCTATTTTTGGATGTATAAGGCAAGATTTTGAAAATGCAAATAGGTTGGAGGATGAGTCCAAAATAATCTGCGCTATGTTATAGTGAAATGCTCTGTTAAGTAATCAGAAGGTCTAGATACTATGTGACCGCTGTCTGTTGTCTAATCACCTATGTGCTAATATGAACCTTGAGCTGTTTAAAAAAAACATGCCTCTACATAGGGTTAACATAAAGAACGCTTGCATGGTTGCGTTCAATGTGTCTAAGGCTTTGGACTCAATGACACTACATCTTATAGCGCCATACTTCACCATACCCAATGGCCAATGCCAATCCAGCATCCAGCATTGCAATTCCCTCTCATCACTCGTACATTGTAACAATCACTCCTCTTTCACTCATTAAACCAAACGTGATCTAGCACCTCACAATCCAATATGGGGTTCTAACATACTAGCTAACCAGAAGATTTTGCTCACTGGAAAAAGTACTAGCACTTCAAAATCACATTGTCCTTGAGAGAGAAATATAATAATAATAATAACTTTTATTTATATAGCGCTTTTCAGTGACCCAAAGACGCTGAACATAATAAAAAAGGGGGGGGTATTTACAGACAGGGGGGACAACACGTACAATACACATTAATATACAGATAAAATGAACAAGACAGAAGAAGTAGAGAGAAAAAGATGGGGATGTAACGGGGTAGAAGAGTAGGCAATGGGGTAGAGGAGGCTAGGGGTAGGGGAGGTCATTAGCTTGGGTGAAGAGGTATGTTTTTAGGCGGGATTTGAATGTTGTGAGTGAGGGAGAGTGGCGGACAGGTTGGGGGAGGGAGTTCCAGAGTCGGGGTGCTGTTCGGGAGAATGCTCTGTCGCCAAAAGTTTTGAGTCGGGATGTTGGTGCAGTCAGGGTGAGAGAGGAGGAGGATCGGAGAGCTCGGGTGGGGCGGTGGGGGATGAGGAGGTCAGACAGGTAGGGGGGGGCAAGGTGGTGAAGAGATTTGAAGGTGAGCAGGAGTATTTTAAAGTTTATGCGCTGCTTGATGGGGAGCCAGTGGAGAGAGCGGAGAACGGGGGTGATGTGATCACGGGACCGGGTGTGGGTGAGGAGGCGGGCAGTGGAGTTTTGGACCATTTGGAGTCAATGGAGGGAATGGGAGGAGATGCCAGTGAGGAGGGAGTTGCAGTAGTCAAGGCGGGAGGAGATGAAGGCATGGATGAGGGATTCAGCAGCGGGGAGGGTGAGGCAGTGTCGGATTTTGGCGATGCGGCGGAGGTGGAAGTATGAGGTCTTGACGATGTGGCTGACATGGGGAGTGAAGGAGAGGGTGGGGTCCATGATGACACCGAGATTGCGTACCAGGGTAGAGGGGGTGATGGTCGAGGTGTCGATGCTGAGTGAAAAGGGACCAGTTTTATTGAGAGTGGATTTGGTGCCAATGAGGAGGAGCTCTGTTTTGTCACTGTTCAGTTTGAGGAAGTTGAGAGTGAGCCATGATTTTATTGTAGAGATGCAGGTTTCGATGTGACTGAGGGGAGGGTTTTGGGTGGATTTGGTGGTGAGGTATATCTGGGTGTCGTCAGCGTAGCAGTGAAAGTCCAGGTTGAGTTGGCGGAGGATGTGACCAAGGGGGAAGATGTAGCAGAGTGAGTGTTTTATCTTGGAATCTTATTTCATATTAAATCCACAACAGCTACCATAAAACCTTTGCAGTGGCAATGGGATCAAGACAAAACAGTATAAATTATGACCAAAAGATACGATTGGGATTGTAACTTACATTGCATATGACATGTCAATCAATGCAGTAGATGAGTTCCTTTAGGGGTTCTTTCAAATGCACAGGTAAAGTCCATTTCAGCCCCACATTTCAAAGAGAGCTTCCATATTCTCTCTGTCTAGATGTAACCAGACATTTATGTGTACAAGAATCTGTTCATATGTGTCAAATACAGCTCAGAAAACACAATAAGTTTGTCAGTGCCGATTTGGCTCTTCAATATGCTAACGGAAGTGGAATAAAAGAAGCAATTATTGTTAATTTTTTTTACAAGAGTAACAGACGGAGCAAGTGTCATGGTAAAAAAAAGTCATGTCTCCTACCTTGCTCATCAGGATGCAGCTCTGGGTTGATACCCAATTCAACAGCTGTTGGAGGCAAGCACACCAGGGCTCACGGATACAATCTCGATGCTTTGTCTGGATTTCTTAAAATAATTTCTTGCTCAATATCAAATGTGTCTGCTTGCCTCAATGGATGCTATGCCATAACCCCTAAAACATATCATTTTTACTGCGTTAAATCAATTCAATTCAATTTTTTTTGTAACGCCCGAAATCACAACAGCAGTTGCTTTGAAGGGCGACAATGAAAACAGATTAAATTCATAGGAATTAAGCAATGTTCCAGCATCCCCTGCCCTTAAACCCTCCTTCTCAGCAAGTAAAAACTACAAACCATCTTTGGGTTGAAATAGAAACCTTGAGGAGTTCAATCTAAGAATAACACTTTGTATTTTATTTTTACCTGGGCTATTCAATTTGCCTGGAATTACAATCTACTTTTTTAATTGATCATGTTTTATTATAACATCTGTATTTATTTTCCGTGCCAGGGTCACATTCAGCAAAACTGCCTTAGTCTAGGCACAAACTGAGCGCTGCTTTACATAACGAATGAGAGTGCCTCTCCTCTTTCTGTGCCCTGTCACCCGTCTGCATTCATGTGTTTAGCCACATCGTCATCGTGGATCACCAAAGCACCAAAAAACCATGTCGCCAATGTCAGGGAAAAACATTCACAGGCTAGAAACTTGCTTACAGTGCAACATACAATAATAAAAGCTAAAAAGATATATCAAATAAGCCAAGTATTTAAAAAAACAATTCATTTTACTAACAAGATAAAAATAGATCGAAGTATATACACAAAATTCACTGTCAAATTTACATATGTAGTGCAGAAAGTGAACAGTGCAGTGAGTAAGTGTTGAAGAAGTGTGAGTCTAACGGCAGAGGGAAAGAAACGGTTCCTGCCTGAGGGAGTGGCTCAAATAGTGTCCAGGGTGAAAAGGGTCAACGGTGATCTTACCTGCTCGTCCCCAAATCCTGGAGACGTACAGGTCCTGCAGAGATGGAAGTCTGCAGCCGATCACCTTCTCAGCAGAGAAAACCAGAGATGCTGGCCAGTATAAATAGGGCTTCTGGGTAATTAGAGGTGTGGTTAAAGAGTGGGGGCGTGGTTGTTGGAGGAGAAGGAGTTTGAGACGTGGTCCAGCTCCTGAACCTCGATGACGATTGACATCTCCAACTAAAGTAGAAGAAGGCCTCTAATAAGAATGTAATGATTTATGCAGGAACTGAGAAAAGGCCCAATCTGTGGGTTATCTTCATCCACTTGTACACATTAAATCAAATTTGTAATTTCTATGGATGAAATCATTTAAGTCGCTCCCTTTTAAGAACATTTGCCACACATGGACTTGTCAGAAATTACCACCATAAAAGTAGAGTCTAATGAAGTTCCAGTCTAAGTGCAGACGAAGGTCATGTATTGGTCTATTACTGCCACGCCGCTCACCATTGATAGGCCTTTGCAGCTCAGTCCTCTTCATTCCTTCCACCCATTGCAAAAGGTTAAATCTAATCTGAACCCAGCACATTGCCTACTTGTCTTTAAAACTCAACAGCAATCTCAGAAATCTGCACTGAATTTAAAGGCGCAGTAGGTACATTTTCTGGTGGAGAGTCCAACACCTGCTTTGCCTGGAATGTCCCATAATATGGCCTTGAAAATAATGCATTATTGTGAACAGTGAATGGGTCTTCTCCACAGATCTGATCTATAACTTAGCTGGGTGCTTGGCTTGTCTCTGTAACAGGGTGAAAAGTATCCTCCAACACAAAATGTGGGTGTTGTTTTCATTGTGTGTGATTTTTCCTGGTTTGCTGTGGCCAATGGCTGTTTTTTTGTTCTCAGTTGGTTGCTGTGAAGGGGCGGTACTTCACATTTTAAAGCAGTCTTGTTTGGCTCTTTGTAGGTCAGCGGCAGCTTTTCATATGTTTCGTTTTGTTTTCATAAGTTTGTATTTTGGTCTAAGCCAAAGGATTGAAAATATTAAAATGTATCTATCTAGTCCAGACTCCAAGTTTCCATCCCCAGCCGGCTATTTGGAATGGACTCAATGGAAAATATAGAGTGTAATGTTGTGCCGAAGGTTCCTGTAACACAGTATATATATATGCACACACCCACAACAATAAATATAATACATTTAAATGTGAAAGAAGGTCATTTTGTTTTGATGGGCAAAGAGTGGGAAAATGTATGTACTTCACAATGGAGGACCACAAAGTTGCATGTTTGGAAGGAATTCGGGAATTCACACTCCCAATTCCCGTTTTTTTTTTTTTTTTTTACAACACTGAGAATGTTGTAGAAATTGTGGTTGCCAGGAGGCAAACCTTGTGTTCTGTAGAAATGGATGACACAAACTGCACTGACGATTAAGGACTGGACAGACACCATAACTCACAGGGGAAAAAATGTGATACAGACTCAACTTTAATAATTACAAATTTGACAGAAACTGGACAATAGCAAAAAAAACAAAAACATTTGCATGCTTAACTTTCTTTTAAATTTTAAATTTTTTTCTCTATATGGTCTTTTCTTGTCTGTTTTTGTTGTTTTATGTTTTTGAATTTTGAATTTAAATGATAATAATACAAATAATGTAGTAATGCTAATTGTAGTAATGCTAATGTTGAATGTTGCTATTGACTAGCTAATGGAATGGTGTCTTGTGCTACCTCATCTCATTCTATCTGTCTCGGTGCACCCAGAGTCCAGGCTGGTCCGAAGACTCATCGGCCACTCTGCTGAGAAGGCATTGGGGGCACTAGGGCAGCACCAGTGAAGACACAGGAGAGCCAAGCAGCAGAGCCGGCCCTGGAGCCCTGGTAGGAAGGTCTCCTCTAAACTCTACCAAAAACAATCTGCTCAACTATACCCTTTTCAGTTAAGGACTTTAACTGTTTTAATAAATCTTCCTAAACAAAATGTGTCAGGGTTTAATGCATAAAATCCCACCTCTCTCAACCTTCATCAGAAAAGTTAAATAGTGCATCTACTTTATAAGATTTTAACTGCTTCTTTTTTTCCAAGAAGAAGTTAGATTTTCAGTGGGATGATTATTTGCCAGAACTACATCCAACAAACTGTGGTTAAAACTAGATTAGACAAAAGCACAGACATCTTCCCTCTCCTCAAATGCACACAAGCTCTTCTATGTGCACATTTTTCAAAAACAAAATAGTTATAATTATAAATCTGCTAAAATGGGCCAAAGTACGTATGTCTATCTGCGTCACTACATTTATGACTTCCGCTCTAAAATACTGCACTGTGATTGGTCCGGCACACTGGTGGGGACTCAAACAGCAGGAGAGGGGCAAGATGGATTCTAAAGATTTTGAGAGCTCACAAATACTGCGAGAATTTATCTGGCCGGGTTAGAGACTATCTACAAGCAAACAACATTGTGCAACTATTGAGAAAGATCCATTTCAACTGACTTGAAACAATGACCACTATAGTTTTCTATCCAGTGGAATCTAGGTTGCTTTGGTTTGTTTTGTATAGTTTACAGAAAATAACTCGTACACCAGAATCTACACTCTTTTTACTGAAAGGTTGCTGGTAATCCATACATTCTGCACAAAATCCTCCAGTAGAGATGGGATCATATGTAAATCAGCCATAAATTATTTCAGCAATCCAATTGATTGTTGGGTCACAACTGGTAAATAATACTCAAATAAGTATATAGTGTTTTAAGATTGAATGTGTTTCTCTCAGGTTAACTAACGTATTGGGATGTGAGGTTACCATCCTGATATCTGGGGAAGGACACTGCTCCTTCCCCAGTTCCCATTTCACGCTATACTGTCCTGTCTAATAAAGCCTACGGCCATATACATAATGATGATATAACTCTCATAGTTTCAGCTTAAGCAGTTTTTCCTCTGCAATCCTCTTCTAATTGATTCTACATAATTGCAGTGTAAACCTCACCAATGTCTTTACTTGAGATATGCAGGCTTAATTAAATGTGGCATTAGTTGGTATTACAGATGTCATTTGGGTGACAGTGGCAGTTGGCACCTGTAGAGTTTTAGTTTTCACCTCACCTACTGAACTCAGAGCCTCAGCAACAACAGTGTGGCTTTGCATGTGGAATACATTCATCCACTCCCACACTCTTCTACAAGGACTGGATTTTTATGTGGAACCATGAAATAGTGTGTGTACAGCTGGATTTATTAAAATTCTCCGCCCTGCAGATAGTCTGTAAAGTATGACACTATAAAAGCTATTGCATAAAATGATTGATGCTTATATGACAGATTGACTAGTAGGTTGAGGACGATTTGTACAAATAATGTACAATAGAAATAACTTAATTTCTACAAATTCATTGTTTGGCCCCTTGACTACATGCTTTCCCTACATGAGTGATATGGGGGATTGTCAAGCAGACTATAACCTATTCACCTTATTCCGGAAGTCCGTCTCGGCCATACGTCGTAATCCTTCTTCCGGTTGTATTAGTTAACATAGGGCTGCTGACCTTGAGAGAAAATAAGTTCTACTCAGACTAAAAAGCCGTTTTCAGGCCGCCCAAGGGAATCGGTATATTGTTGACTTGTTGGTCACATGAATATTGGAAATTCTACACTAATCAATCTACTTTATAGCATATTTTAGCGGCAAGATTTTTCCCTTCCTTTCCGTTCTCTATTCAAACCATCATAGTTCTTGCTGGACTGGGAGTGCGGTTACAATGAAAGTGCTGATTACGTGGGAAAAGAGGGTAAAATAGTTAATAATAAGACCTTATTATTGAGACCTGAGACTTCCTCTCAAAACAACCCTGGCTTCCGATGATAAAGGAAAGAAATTAATAACAAGACCAAGAGTGAAGCCCTAAATTATATTGGTAATAAAGTCAAATAAAAAAGTTAAATTCTTAATTGTGGCCTGCAGGTGGCGCCCTTGTGTTATGTCTGGGGAGGGTCGGGTATAACGGTGTGTCTTCTGATAACGCTGTCAGGTGTGCAGCCCGGTAGGGGCCAATAGTTTTTGGAGTTTTGTTTGTCTTTTGCCTTTTTCAATGTGGTGGAAATAAAGTGAGCTTTTATCTACATCCAACACGTCTTGTGGGATTGTATGAAGAAAGGTAATGAGATACAATAGCCATTTAAAGCGCATTGGCCATAGCGACCGGTGTTTGTGCACATCCCAGTGGCAGAGGTTCAGTTTGGCCACTACATTAATAATGTGAGGATATTTGTGAGACATCTTCCACATTTGAGACAAATGCCATATAAACAACTGTGATTGAACCATCATAAAACATGCACCCAGGCTGGTCGGAATAACAAACACTGCTTTCAGTTCATCGATAAGTCAAGACACTTCACCCACATTACCCAATAAACCGACCGTAACAACAAGGATCCAAGTGATACCTCATTGTTTTGTCAGTTGACCTGTATAAAACTGACTTCCGGGATTCAGTCCTCTGAAATGCCTTTTATTTTACCTTTGATTACATGAAGATAAATATCTGTTCACTTAAAACTCCATTACAAATCATGGTGGCATCCTTACTGAATATACGGAATTATTTTGGGTGTAAATCAAGGTAATGCATGGGGCCAGTGAAGAGTGCAGTTGTCAAGGCAGCGGTGTCCCTGCTGATTGAGGTTAACACTGTGTGAATGGAGACTCTCAGGCTCGACATAGGATCAGTTCTCATCACACTAGGGAACTGAGTGAGGGCTACAGCGAGGGACTTGGATGGACTCAGTAACCAACTCCTTCCCTACAACTCCAACCACCTCAGAACTCGGCTATTACAACCAGTCCCTCTCGTCCTGCCATAACCCTTGAGCTACCCTCAAAAATAGTGAGACCAGACCCGAAGATGGCACGAGAGCTACCCTGCTTTCTCCTTTAAAAACCCCAGAGCTCCACCATCTCAAAAGGAAACGCAGACAATGAAAGACTCCAAAACAAAACTGGACTCACTGTACACACCGACGCATTCACCTCCACCTAAAAAGCAGCTCTCAAAACCACCTGATCTACTGCTACTCCCAAATCATACACTCCTCCTTCAATCCCCACACACTGTTTTCCACCTTCGCTCAGCCAGTGACAGTATCACTAGACATCCTACTGCTCCTGTAATTGACAACGTTAAAATGTAAAATCAAGCAAATTGAAACAGTGTCTGCAATCAAATCCTCAGGTATCCATATTGATGAAAATATAAATTGGGGAATGCATATTGGAATACTCCAGACAAAGTTAGCCAAAATTCTTGCCATAATGGGTCAAATCTATTGTACAATACTGTAGTTTATTTCTTCCATTCTTAGGTCTTTGAGTGTCTAACACCACATTTACAACATGTGGAGACTGAGGCTAATTATAAGGGTGTATTTGATTGTTTTGATTATTTTAGGCCTACTCAAATTCTAGTTGTGGGAAATTAAAAAAAAATTCAGAAATGTCATATTGATTGGAGATACTCTTCAGTTTCCTTCCACAATTGTTGATCTACCTGTGGGTCTATTCAGTCTCCAAGCATAAAATTGTTACGAATGGCGATGTTGTTTTTTCCCATTGTTTTACACAGGCAGAATGTAATTTCTAGCTTTTGTAATTATGCCCAAACTCTGGAGTTCTGAGAGACGGTAAAAACAAAAAACAGACTTGTTTGTCATGCTTCTGCATATTTCATATTCCTTCTGCTCAGATGTTTCTGTGTTTCTGTTTGTCTCACTTCATGTAGTGTGTCTTCTACTTAATTGTTGGAGCGTTCTGTGTTTTTGGACAATATAGCAAGGCCTTAATAGCATGGACAAAGGTAAGAACCAAATGTATTAACTCAACCTGACACATTACATTGTACAGTGACTGCTCTCTGGTCAGTCACTTTGACTCGTCAGGGACCTCTGGACACCCCAATAGAATAAAATACGTTGTATCAGGTGCTACTGGGACCAGTCTGTCCACTAACCTCTCGACCTTGACCCTGCAGTATGGTTCTGGGTGATGCTGGTCTTTGTTATGACCATGGCTGGCCACAAAAGGGATACATAGGCACAACGTCCCACAAGTGTCCCCACACCACCATACGTCCTCGCTTGGTTTCTTAAGAGACCTTCTTCCGCTGCTCGCTTCGGTCACACCTTTGACACATATGAACTGGTACATTTCCCATCTCAATTCAATTCAATCTCATTAACATTGCATGTAGTTATGTTGTAGCAGATAAAAAACTCTTAGGTAGTGAAACAACAGTGGCTGTGGTGTAATATGCCATTGTGTTTCTTCAGCTACTGTCATGTCAATTGTACATTGTACATTATACATTATACATTATACATTATACATTTCATAACCTTTCAAGTTGATCACTTATTTTCTTCCCTCTATTTTCCAGGTCTGTGTATGTTTCATTTACCGGTATACACAGTTGTGACACACCATTGTATGTTGATCAATTGTCCCGATTGTCCCGATTGTCCGCTGCATAATACAGGTGTTCAGCACCCATATTATCGTCATCGCTGTGATGATGACAACTGTTGATTCTTTTCACAGAGTATGGTACTCAGCGCACCGTAGCCTCTGGCTCTCGTTCATCGTAGCAGAGTATAGTACTTTACGCACTGTGGTCTCTGTGTCCGTTCATCGTAGCAGAGTATAGTACTTTGCGTACTGTAGAATCTGTCTCCTCATCCATCGTAGCAGAGTATCGTACTCTACCGTAGACTCTGGACAAAACTCATACAAACGAAGTCCTGCATCTTGCAATGTTATGGCTCTGCCGCTGTGTTGTCCAGACATTTCTCTCACTTTCCTATGAGAGCACCCATGTTCTCGTCCCTCCAATGGTCGGTGTGAGGACGACACGGTGTGGCTCCGTCCACTTGGCTCGTCTCTGTAAACACCACATCTCCAACACGTTCTGCTGCGGTGATAAACTAAGTCTTTTCGACAATTCAATGTATTTCAAACAGTTTTCTTGTTTACAATTTTTTTTTTTTTTGTAATTATTGATACGGAATATTTGTTTACACATACATATCCCTCCTTTTTGAGATATGGCCTTGCCCATTTCTCAAACTTCTACACATTTCTACATTTAAACAAAATTCAATAATCCAGATAGTTTACAACGATGTAATCAAGGAAGAGATGGAATTGCGTCTGTCACTCCAACTCCGCAATGTCACCTCTTGACCTTTCACAGTTCAGTGGTCACATCCCTGGCTGAGCCCCCCCTTAAAGGCGCCGGGCCCCCGTGTCTGTGTCTGTAATCCGACACTGCCAAACCTATCTATTTTACCACCATTTGTTTCAAACTCCAAATGTTTCCAACTTTAAAAGTTTCAAACTCTAAAAGTCTGGGGTCCACGTGTGCGCGCGTATGTATGTGTGTGTTTCAAATACATCAAAATAATAATAATTATCTCAATAATTCCCCGTTGAGCTGGCCATAAGGGTCAGTTCACAACTTAGAATTCTTCATCACATAATTAACATCAAATTTCTCATCTCCTCTGTGGGTGTGGCCTGAATAAAGTCACACATCTAATGTAATATGTGCTAATCTTCTATATGTGCTTCAGGTGAGTTTCAAACTCAATCTCTCACACCTGCTCATGTGGTGCTTTACAAACATTGTGTATTAGTTTGTTCTAACAAGTCTATATGTGTATTAAAATCAAAATGATTCTAAACCTTTCCCCTTGGTTATAAGGCACATCATTTTATCAACCCGTTTTCCCCTTGTTGCCTACTTTCTTTGTCTTTCCTTTGTCTCTCATCACATCTTCCTCTCTGTCTTCCCCTGTTTCCCTCTGTCTTCCTCTTGTAACGGAGGAAACACCCATTTCCAAATTTCTAAACCTGCTTTTTCTTTCTCTCTTCCACTTACTCTTACCCTCACTTGTAACCTGCTTTTCCTTTCTCTCTTTCTTGTAGTCTAACCATCTCTTGCCTCCGTCCTGAGTCCTATAATGTTTAAGTCCTGTTATCACTGGTTTTCATAACTTCTATAACGTCTAAATTTAGATGATATTGTCTTATTTAAATCTATTCAGTTCTTGATTGAATCTCCACAATCCTTCAGGTATTTACTTTAGAATGTCAAATTCTTTCCCTGTTAATGTTAACTTTTCCTATTACTGTCAGTCAACCCCCCCTGAGGTGTAACCTCTTGGTGTCACTGTGATCCGTAAAGATAACGGACATCTGCTCCATCCTGAGTCCTCCAGATTCTTTGCCAGTCAATAGCCCCTTATCTCTGACTATCCTTTATGACTTGGTGTCCTGTTGTCACCCTGTTAGTTAATAAACACATGTATGTCCCATGTCCCCCCACTTCTGCGTCAATTGCCCTAGTTAATGACCCATTCATGTCATTCCTGGGAGGGCATTGGACGTCAATATTTAACTTATTCCCTCACTTACGTCTACATGCAATATGAGGTTTCCTCATGATAATACAAATAAATAAGTCACTGATATAACTTTTACTATCACTTTACTTACTGCCCGTTCTACTCCTATGTCCAAAAACATCAGTAGTCACAAATTTACCCATATTATCACTTCCAGGCCTGTGCCTGCATTTGATCCTAAATTTAAAAACACTTCTTTCGTCCTGTACTTTCATCTAGTCATGCATTATGGTTACATAATAAGTCCAAAAAGATCATTTTCGTCAAGTCCAAAAATAAAACAAAACATAGCTTTGTTTGGTGCACGCAAAAAAGACGACTTTTTTCTTCTATGTCGGGGACAGGAAGTGTCCTGTCTTGTGATCACAGTCCCCAAAATATTGGCCATCTATGAAAATCTGAATTCATCTTTATCTCTTATCAAGTTTAATACAATCTTTATAATTGATTGTTGTCAATCAAAACAAAAAACCTAAATTTGTTCTACAGAGCTCTCAAATACTAATATTTAAAACCAGCTGGGTTTAGTTCCTAATTCATTAACCTTCCTTCAGAGCGTCCTCTGAACTGCTTTCTCCTCTCCTGCCTTGTTGACCCCCCCTATCTCCCCCTCTCTGCCACGTCATCTGAGCACACTGGAAGTCTCCCTCCAAAATCCTCTTATGACTTTTCCTTTGTCTTTTTACAGTTTGGGGTGATAATTTTGGCATTATGTGGTCTCGGTCTTCTGAGAGAAATGCTACTTGCTTTACAGTTACGGTCAATGTCAAGCTTCTAGAGAAAATTCCTTATTAGATTCCTCCGGACATAAACGTGGTGTTTAAGATTCACCCGTGACTGCAAATTTTAGATCTCTCAGAATAACGCCTTGTGACCCTTGAATGATTAATTGTGATTCACACTTGTTAGTTAATCACTTATTAATCCTCATTCACACATTCACACTTCTCTCTTACTTACTTCGCTCGTGCACAGCGCTTACATTCACTCATCTTTATGTCAGTAACAACTCGGCATAAGGCTTCATGACTTTCCTTCGGTGAGAAACTTAACTCATGGTGAGCAATTTAACTCCTTTATGTGAGAAACTTATCTACACAAAGCTAACCAATATTTTTCAGAAATATTAAACTAATTGCTTAACGCCAACCAATATTTTTCAGAAATATTAAAAACTAATGCTCCAAAGCTAACAATATTTTTCAGAAATATTAAAAACTAATGCTCGAAAGCTAACCAATATTTTTCAGAAATATTAAAAACTAATGCATAAAACGTTTTATGGCTAACTCTTTTTCACACACAAAGTTTTGTCTGACCTTCTTCGTCGCCTGTGTTCTCCTGCTGCTTCGAAACGACGCGCTCTCCTCGCGGAGAATGAGGTGCGATGGGCGTCCACGGGAAAAGTGGACTTCTTTTAGCTGTGCACAGACTTCACTGATTCACCCGTCAATCTCGGCGAAGGGCAGCTTGTCGTCCGAATCGATAGGACCAGAAAATGTCCCATGTTTCCCCACTTCTGCGTCAATTCCAACCAATATTTTTCAGAAATATCAAAAACTAATGCATAAAACGTTTTATGGCTAACTCTTTTTCACACACAAAGTTTTGTCTGACCTTCTTCGTCGCCTGTGTTCTCCTGCTGCTTCGAAACAATGCGCTCTCCTCGCGGAGAATGAGGTGCGATGGGCGGCCACGGGAAAAGTGGACTTCTTTTAGCTGTGCACAGACTTCACCGATTCACCCGTCAATCTCCTCGAAGGGCAGCTTGTCATCCGGCTCGAAGGACCAGAAAATGTCATGGAATCAGACAAACACCGATGCTATTCCGTAACACATCGAGAACACAATTCAACTTAGAATATGAAACGACACAGAAATATCAGACATTTGTATGGCAAGCTTGGGAGAAAACGCGGGAACTGTGTCAGCCAGGCCGTTGTAAGGAGCCTGGCTGACCCTCCACCTCATTTTTTCCCATGCTGGTTGGTTTTTATTAGATATTCTGGAATAGGCGGGTCACATTTCTCATTGGTCAGCTTCACATCAAGGCACTTGATATTTTTCCGTAGCGATCAAGCCTTGGGTAACCATTACCCAAACTCCTCTGGGTGTCACCCCCCCTCGGGTAAACATCCTTTGGCCCATCTTTACGACCCCTTCACAAATCCAGTTTGTCACACACCCGTTCTTCTCTTAGACTAATGATGCAGATAAAATATCACTATTATGCAGATAAAATACATCACAGAAATATAATCATATATTCACATTTTATCACAGGAATTCAACATACAGTTTAAAATCTAGACAAAGAGTTAGTCTTAGTTTTTGCAGTGTTATCTAATTGAAAGCCAATACAGCGAATCCTGTGGAACAGTTTTGTTTGTTTCTACTACTTATTCAAGCGAATCAGCACACTTGTACATGAAAAAAATGGTTTTGGTTCCTCCACTGCGACACAGCTTCCAGTTTTATTAGTTTTTTTCACTTCCAGACTGCGGTATACCTGTTTAGTGGCAATCAGAAAAGAGTGGAATACATTTCATCAATCTCTTTCAAGCAATTACAATCCATGACAGATTTATTGTTGTTACATGGTTACATTTATGGCACTGTGGACATTTGGATCCAAAGGAAATTGCCATTGCTTGGTTTCAGTTTGCAATACATCGACCTAATCTAAAAAAAATATCTGATTGCATGGATTTAATTGAATGGGTATTACTGTTTGCAGCTTGCCAGTGGCTTGTCAATGGACCTCCCTCATGTGGACGTGTGTGGAGCTGTCACCTGCGTAAATCCTGGTACGTTCGAAATCCTAAGGCCTTTGTTTAATGCATTTCAATATCCCAATGTGAAGGGAATGTGACACTAGCCTTTTGTTTGACCTTTTGTCCTGTGTGCTTCCTGTTGTGACAGTTACTACTCGTATGACCCTTAGCTCACAAGGCAAAATGGAGACTACAACTCATTTTAACGCTTGATTTATACTTGGTTTATTCTCAAGCTTTATTTTTTGGGGGGAAACGTTTTGCTGTATCTGCACTGACCAGATCCGGTAACACAGGTAAATGTGTGACTATACGCGGATGGCCTGTGTGCAAATTCCATTCCATAAGATCTACTTTCCAAGCATTCAAAAGTGAAAGAGCTGCATGTTTGCCATATTGTATACAGTAACTTGTGAGTAAAAGGTGAAATATTAATTAAAAAAAGGTGTTCAGAAGTATCAAAAGTCTTAAGGCAAATTCAAAGTCCTGGATCTCTATTTTGTGGAGTAAACCTTTAATGACAATTGGATAAAGGGTATAAAGTGGTGAAGGCTAGATTTATGTTGCCCTTCAGCGCACTTCAATTCTCCTTTTAACTGGTTTTAATACACACTGATGAGCACAGCACCAGCCATCAGGCCCTGGGCTATGGAGCAGAGAACGTTCTTCAGTTCTTACTCGAGGAGTTTTACACAGACTTTACACAGGCAGCTAAAATGTGGACTGAAAGAAATTCTCAAGTCTAAGCGCACTTTAACTGCTTGTATATTTTGAACCACAGATAGAGGTGGTGTAATAATCCCTCATTCATCCAGGGGTGTTCGATTGTAGAAAAAGATTCAGTTGTATTTTTATGGACTCTGTTTTTAGAAAATACAATTGTTTTGACTCTCATCCAAGAGTAAGTCAGTCTGAGAAGTTAGATATTTATCCTACTCTGAGTAAGACCTGCCCACAAGGCGGAACCTCCTGATAATAGCCTGTCCTATTTGTCTATTTGTTAGTATTGTTTTTGAGTTCCACCTGAAAAAAAATGTTTTGTTACCCTAACAGCCCTGTCATAGGAATCCTATTGTTAGCTGGATGCAGTTCCCTATTCGCTGATGAGTCCCTGATTAGCATCTGAATTGCCAGGGATGATGTTGCCCCGTGGCTTTAACATGCGGCTGCATATTCCAGATAAATTGAACCATTGTTTAATTGTCTTTTTAATCTTTCAAACCATCTCTTCACCTCACTGTCTTCAAGAGAGTGATTTGTTGCTTTAAGACGAAGATGCACTGCGCGGTGCCTTTTTTGCTGTTTAGTCTCACCTATGTAACGCTCTTTACGATTTTCTTCACTGCATTGGATAGAAAACACTACATTGAGTGCTGCCCAGTTGTGGAGTGGTCATCATTTTTATTACTCCTATAATCTTTAGGATAATATAATAATCCAACAGAATGTAAAATATACTTTTTCTATTTTTCTGAAAAACAGATATTTGGCACTTGATGGTACTTTAGAACAGTGTTTTTCTTTCTTTTTTGAGTTGCAGCACACTTTCACAGTTGAAAAAAATGTGGTAAATTGACCTTATTCCGCCCCACCCCCCTTTCTCCTCTTTTTGCAGCACTTCCGTTGTAATGGTACTTCTGGTCTAGCGCGAACTTAGTTGGTTTAAACCAGGGGTGTCCAAACTTATTTCACCGGGGGCCGCGGCTGCTTATACAGAGCAGAGGGCCACAAACAACCCAGCATTGTCGAATTTGTCGAATGATAAAGTGAATCATTCAAAAAGTTGCATTTAACATTGTTTCGATGAGCCTCCACACCTTCAATAAGACTTGGAACATTAATATTAGGTTGGTATAACATCAAAATGCTTGATTTCGTTCCAATTTTACAGTACAAAGATTGGTCTGAGGGCCGTATTTGGCCCCCAGGCCGCAGTCTCAAAGCTAAAACATTCTATAAAGTAGAATGATTTGTATAAAATATCCAATGTTTATGTGACCAACAAGTCAAAAATGCACTGATTCCCTGGGAGGCCTGAAAATGTCTTTTTAGTCTGTGTAGAACTTCTTTTCTCTCAAGCTCCATGTGAACTAATAAAATCGGAAGAAGGATTACGTTGTATGGAATAAGGTGAATAATGTGGCAAATAATGTTTATGTCACTGTCTGGTGTTTTAATGGTGATTCTTTTCCCTTCTATTTTGGTATGTTCAGGACACTCCAAATTATAAATTATTCAGCTAAATCATACGTGAATCCATTAACTCAGACATGTTTTGCTTGAGGTATTGCCAGGAACCAAACTAGTTTTCCCCCGGCACAATGGTTGAAAATCAAAGCTTTAGAAGATGATGTGTTACAAGCACAAAAACAAAATTACACATATAAAATGCAGACAGATTTTAGGAAAGGCAAACCCACTTAGACAAAACAGTTTCTAAATCCCACCCTGTTGCTTCATTTGTAACTTCTATGGGACAACGTCATGGGCTTTTACATGTGGGATAAGACACTACACACACTGCCAAGTTCAGTCAGTGTTACTATTGTAATTAAATGAAAAGTCCCCTGTGATCCGGCATTATCTACTCTACTTCAAAAGAAGAAGAAAAACAGATACCATTATGTTTAATTACAGCCTCAAGGTCTCCACTTTGACAGTTGAATTTTCTCATAGGGACTTCAAAAGAGACATAGGGCCATATTTTGCCCCCGGAGGAAGCGTTAAAGTTGGCGCAGCAGAGCTTATTGCGTCACACTTTGCAGTCGGCGCAACTGATGACGACAGCGCAGAGGGTGGAGGGTGAGAGGGTTCTAGAGGCATGATTATGCTTGAGGTGGAGTAAAAGGAAGTGGTCTCGGGTATTCTGTGAATGGCCAGAAATGTAATTAATAAACTTCAAATCTAGCGTTATAGATTGGGGATGTTTATACGTATTATATATGTTCCTTTAAGCATAAATGAGCAATATTAATCTGTGTGGGTTTTATATTGGAGGAAAGAGCTGATACAGACATGGCAATTCAAAGTGCTTCACACAACTGGGAAAAAATGCATTCAAATCAAAAAGAAATTACAAAAATTACAAAACAGTTTAAGGCATTAAAGAGAAGAGTGCAGAGAAAATCATTTCAGTCATATGCACAGCTAAACAAGATTTTTTTTCCGTTCCATGTTTAGTCCTGACTCTGGCACCAGCAAGAGGCCGGTCCATGTTTAGTCCTGACTCTGGCACCAGCAGGAGGCCGGTCCATGTTTAGTCCTGACTCTGGCACCAGCAGGAGGCCAGTCCATGTTTTAGTCCTGACTCTGGGCACCAGCAGGAGGCCGGTCCATGTTTAGTCCTGACTCTGGCACCAGCAGGAGGCCAGTCCATGTTTTAGTCCTGACTCTGGGCACCAGCAGGAGGCCAGTCCATGTTTTAGTCCTGACTCTGGGCACCAGCAGGAGGCCAGTCCATGTTTTAGTCCTGACTCTGGGCACCAGCAGGAGGCCGGTCCATGTTTAGTCCTGACTCTGGCACCAGCAGGAGGCCGGTCCATGTTTAGTCCTGACTCTGGCACCAGCAGGAGGCTGGTCCATGCTTCATTTTATACTTAGAGAGTGCACATGCTTTTTTGCTCGCTCCGCTTGCTATCGCTGCTTTCCTTATTTATTTTGCTTTTTAATCAGTTTTTGTCTTCCAAACATTTTTGCTTTAGACTTTTTCAAGTAAACCAAGGATTTTAAGAAAATTTTTCCAGTTTTAACGACATATCTGACGCCAGCGACATGTCCGGGAGAAGAAGGGAGAAAGACTGTAAACGCTGTCGGAAATATCAACAAGAAATTAATGAGCTGAAAACACGGATATTTGTTTTGGAATCTGAAAAAGTTCTTCACGATACCATTCCTGTGTCAACCGACGGTAAGAAGAGCACACTTTTTACAAGAAAAACTGCAACTTTCAACCTAAACCGCAGTGACTCTGTGTCGTTTCCAAAATTGTCTAAAAACCAGAAAGACCAGGCTGTTTCTTGGAACAAACTTGGAGCAAAGCCTAAACGATACAAAGAAAACGTGAAGTCGCCTAAAATACAGCTCACCAACAGATTTTTACCACTTTCAGAGATGGAATTAAATGAAAAAAGGAAAGATGACGTGGCCAAAATACAGCGAGGAGGATCTGTGCCAGGAGCCAAGGTCACGCAGATTGTTTTAGTTGGGGACGGCGCGATAAGTCACGTGACGCATGAAAAGATAAACACACATTCTTTTCCAAGCGCCACTGTTTCTGAGATAACGTCACTCCTCCCAAATATTATGGCTAAGCATGGAGGAGCTAAACAGCTGATTGTGCACGTGGGTGCAGTGGACATGCGGCGGGAACAGACTGAAGTTTTGAAAAAAGACTTCTTGAAGTTATTCGACGTGCTTGATAAAATGGAAATCAAAACATTCATAAGTGGACCTCTTCCAAACATCGACAGGAGGATAAACAAGTCTAGCCGGCTTCTTCAGCTGAACACATGGCTGTCCAAAGAGTGTTCCCCGAGAGGACTACACTACATTGAGAACTTCTATCTATTCTGGAAACGAGAGGACCTGTTTAAGAGAAATGGCCCCCACCTATGCAGAGGTGGAGTGAGGGTGCTGACAGAGAACCTGCTCCACGCTCTGAGGCATTGGACTGGGCCTGGACAGGGTCCTGAGCAGATAGTTAGAGAAGAGAGGAATGAGAGAAGAATTCCTGAGACCGAGCCAATGTTTCAACATCAAAAGCACCACAGCCTCAGCCTCCACCAAAGGATTCATCAGCAGCTGCTCCACCACCACCAGCAAAGGATTCAGCTCCAGCTGCTCCACATTCACCTCCACCGCCTCCAGCAAAGGAACAATCTTCAAAGGCCTTGGACCCATCTGTGACAAGCCCAACAACATCCCTGTCATCGCCCCTGCCTTCACACCAGCCCTGGGTTCCCCCTGCAACATCTACTCCCACTAAAGATTCATCATTCTCCTTCTCATCTCCACTCTCACCCATGGGCCTTCCCAGCCATTTTGAAAGTCTGATCAAATCAGGCATTAAGATGGCTCCACTCACGCCCAATATAGCAAGGGCTATGTCAATCCTCTCACCTGGTCCCAAACTCTCCTTGGCTACAAAAGCCCCACCACCCATCCAACCTCGCCTTTCACCTGGTATCTCCTATAGCTAGGATGCACTGGGTCTCAGCGTTGCCGGGACTTATTGTCACATTAAAAATCATGTAAAAAGAGCCCCCCCTAGTGCTATTTCTGTAGTCACATCATCACACAGATGGAAAAACAAAATGCGAGTCAGGCCCAATCTGAGAAATGTGATTCATATTCCCTGTGAAAAGATAAAGCCCAGTCTCACTGAAACTAGTCTGAAACTTGCTGTGCTAAATGTCAGATCCTTATGTAACAAATCTCTCTTAATTAATAATTTTATTTCTTCTTATAATCTTGATTTTATGTTTTTAACTGAAACATGGCTTGACAAAAACACAGGAAATGTAGTTCTGATAGAATCTGCTCCACCCAACTTTAAGTTTGAATCTGAAACACGAGAAAACAAAAAAGGGGGTGGAGTCTGTGCTGTCTTTAGAGATGAAATAATTACCCGCAGGTTGTCTTTTGGGGTGTTTTCATCATTTGAGTATGTATCCTTTAAAATGGAGCTAAAATTGTCTCCATCCATTCTCTTCATTGTTTTATACAAGCCTCCCCAGCACTGCCAAAGTTTTATTGATGATTTTACTGAGATGCTTTCAGTCATGTGCACAGACTTTGATGGTTTGGTCATTACAGGTGATTTCAATGTGCATGTTGATAATATTTGTGACAGAAACGCTAAAGAGCTTGATGCTGTCCTTGAAACCTTCAGTCTTACTCAGCATGTGAGAGGCCCCACCCACAGCAAAGGACACACTCTAGATCTCATAATTACAAAGGGGGTAAATATTTCAAATGTTAATGTGATCGATGTTGCTCTGTCTGATCATTTCTGTGTCTTCTTTGACCTGTCTGTTTCTCCCAAACCTCTGGTTGGTCCTGCAGTTGTTCAGAGGAGACACATAAGTGATGGCACAGGTGCACTGTTTATGGAAATGATAAACTTTGAAAATGTCTCATGTTCTAATGTAAATGATTTGTTGAACTCTGTTACATCTAGTGTTTTGAATGTTCTGGACACCATCGCCCCTATGAAGGCTAAAATGGTTAAAAATAAGCAGAAGGCGCCGTGGAGAAATGATGATTCGGTCAGGGCACAGAAAAGGGAGTGCCGCAGGGCCGAACGGAAATGGCGCAAGTCAAAGCTCCAGGTTCAAAAAGAGATTTACAAAGAAAAGCTGAACATGTACAACCTAATCTTATGTAGAACTAGGGAAAGATATTTTTCTGAAATAATTGGAAGCTGCAGTAACAACTCGCGTGTCCTGTTTGCCACAGTAAACAGATTAACAAACCCTCCAGCTCAGCTGCCGTTAGAACTCATTTCCACATCCAAGTGTTTAATGAGTTTGCATTATTCTTTAATGACAAAGTTCAGGGCATTAAAAATGCTATAAATCCCACAATGCAAAAAATTACCCTAAAACCACCAAGACACTTAGAGCTAACTCACTTTGCACCAGTAACTGACAAAACTGTCCATGAGATCATCACCAGTCTGAGTTCATCTACATGCTGCCTTGATGTGTTACCCACCAGATTTCTAAAGTCTGTGCTGAACAGTTTGTTAGCACCATTCACTCACATAGTTAACATGTCGCTTCAATCTGGAACATTCCCAATGTCTTTGAAAACTGCGGTCATAAAGCCTCTCCTAAAGAAGAGCAGTCTTGATGCCGCAGTACTGAGTCATTACCGGCCCATCTCTAATCTGCCATTTTGGGGCAAAGTCCTTGAAATGGTTGTTTACCAACAGCTCACAGATTTCCTCTTAATAAACAACTCATTTGATGTTTTTCAGTCAGGTTTTAGACCTCATCACAGCACTGAGACTGCTCTTGTCAAGGTGACAAATGACATCCGCCTGAACACTGACACGGGCAAAGCCTCAGTCTTAATTCTGTTAGATCTGAGTGCTGCTTTTGACACTGTCGATCATGGGATCCTCTTACAGAGACTAGAGGACTGGGTGGGCATCACTGGCACTGCCCTAAACTGGTTAAGGTCCTATCTGGAAGACAGGAAGTACTTTGTTGAAATTGGTAGCTGTGTCTCAGACCACATGACCCTGACCTGTGGAGTGCCCCAAGGGTCAGTCCTGGGTCCCCTTCTGTTCAACCTCTACATGCTGCCGTTAGGTCAGTTGATACGCAGTGAAAATATGTCCTACCACAATTATGCAGACGACACTCAGATCTATGTTTCACTATCGGCAGGTGACTATGGACCAGTAGATTCACTCTGTCACTGCATCAAACAGATCAGTTTGTGGATGCAAAACAACTTTCTCCAGCTGAACTCAGACAAGACTGAAATAATCGTTTTTGGCCCACAGAAACAAAGAGAAAGTGTTAGCGGTCACCTCCAGAGTCTCGCTCTAAAACCTACAAACCAAATTAGAAATCTGGGGGTAATAATGGACTCAGACTTGAACTTTAATAGCCACGTCAAATCAATAACATCAGCAGCTTTTTACCATCTAAAAAACATTGCCAAAATCAAAAATATAGTGTCAAAACCAGATTTAGAGAGACTTATCCATGCGTTTGTCTCCAGTAGATTAGACTACTGTAACAGCCTGCTCTCTGGCCTCTCCAAACGAGCTGTAAAACAGCTGCAGTACATCCAGAACGCTGCTGCTCGGGTCCTGACTAGAACCAGGAAGTATGATCACATTAGTCCTGTTCTCAGGTCTCTACACTGGCTCCCTGTGGCTCAGAGAATAGACTTTAAAGCAGCTCTGCTTGTGTACAAGTCTCTCCATGGCCTAGTACCAAAGTACATCTTGGATATGTTAGTGCCATATGAACCATCTCGGACTCTGAGGACCTCAGGGACCGGCCTCCTGCTGGTGCCCAGAGTCAGGACAAAACATGGGGAATCTGCGTTTCAGTTTTATGCAGCTAAAACCTGGAACAGTCTTCCTGAAGATGTGAGACAGGCTTCTACTCTGACAATGTTCAAATCTAAGCTAAAAACAGTTTTGTTTAGCTGCGCATATGACTGAAAGGATTTTTTCTTTGCACTCTTCTCTTTTGTTTGTGATTTTATTAGTTTAGAAAATCAGTTGGATTGATCATTTTTAATTTAGTTAATTTTATTGTATTTCTGTTTCTGTAATTTCTTTGTGATTTGAATGCATTTTTCCTAGTGTGTGAATCACTTTGAATTGCCTTGTGTATGAAATGTGCTCTACAAATAAACTTGCCTTGCCTTGCCTTTAGTCCTGACTCTGGCACCAGCAGGAGGCCGGTCCATGTTTAGTCCTGACTCTGGCACCAGCAGGAGGCTGGTCCATGTTTAGTCCTGACTCTGGCACCAGCAGGAGGCTGGTCTATGTTTAGTCCTGACTCTGGCACCAGCAGGAGGCCGGTCCATGTTTAGTCTTGACTCTGGCACCAGCAGGAGGCCGGTACATGTTTAGTCCTGACTCTGGCACCAGCAGGAGGCCGGTCCATGTTTTAGTCCTGACTCTGGCACCAGCAGGAGGCCGGTCCATGTTTAGTCCTGACTCTGGCACCAGCAGGAGGCCGGTCCATGTTTAGTCCTGACTCTGGCACCAGCAGGAGGCTGGTCCATGTTTAGTCCTGACTCTGGCACCAGCAGGAGGCTGGTCTATGTTTAGTCCTGACTCTGGCACCAGCAGGAGGCCGGTCCATGTTTTAGTCCTGACTCTGGCACCAGCAGGAGGCCGGTCCATGTTTTAGTCCTGACTCTGGCACCAGCAGGAGGCCGGTCCATGTTTTAGTCCTGACTCTGGCACCAGCAGGAGGCCGGTCCATGTTTAGTCCTGACTCTGGCACCAGCAGGAGGCCGGTCCATGTTTAGTCCTGACTCTGGCACCAGCAGGAGGCCGGTCCCTGAGGTCCTCAGAGTCCGAGATGGTTCATATGGCACTAACATGTCTGAGATGTACTTTGGTGCTTGGCCATGGAGAGACTTGTACACAAGCAGAGCTGCTTTAAAGTCTATTCTCTGAGCCACAGGAGCCAGTGCAGAGACCTGAGAACAGGACTAATGTGATTGTACTTCCTGGTTCTGGTCAGGACCCGAGCAGCAGCTTTCTGGATGTACAGCAACAGTCAACAGTGGTCAGAGCATTTACAAAGGCCAAAATCATCACTAAACTGCTGCGTGACTCGGAGTTGCGCAATGCACGGCGGCATCCAGTAAAACTCGGACACTGAAGATGAAGAATTTAATGGATTTGTGGACCAGGAATGAGCTGAAAAAGTGAGTGTATTATGTTGTATTTTACGTGTTTACAATTGAGCTTGTCTGAGAATTGTTGTGAATACGCTAACGTGTCTGTTAGCGGTAGCAGAGTATGTTTTGATGTTGATAAATGTTGATCTGAGTGAGTTGAACGTGTTAAATAAAGCCCAACTGACTGTTTTGTTTAACTTAATGCGCTTTATAGTCCGGTGCGCCTTTTCGTGCGCAAAGTACGTAATAAAAATGTTTTGCTTCCAACAGTGAAGTCAATATTTCTAGTATTTCAATTTTCTTTGCCATTTTAGATCAATAATGTGGTTTACAATTAACAAAAAAATAAATAATGACCTACCTAAGTGGGCTAAGTTTAAAATAAATACCATGAGAAGGAAGCAATATGTCTTCTTTAAGGTTAGGCCACAAAAAGCCACTAGAAACAGATATATGAGGAAAGAAGCAACAAGAACTGACAGCGAGCCGAACAATTCTTTTTATGTATTTTGAATATAATTGTTAATAAATGTAAGCTTTGTTCAGCTTTGCTTTTATACGTTCCGTATTATATTGGATGCTTAAGTGCCTTCGAGTGCATGCTTCAACTGATGTACTGCTGTTAATGTCGCAAAACAGCAAGGACACATCAGCCCTGTCGCCGTTCAAATCACTTACAAACTGCTGCACTGCATTGAGATCACAAATTACAAAAACATTAACATAAGTGGTTTGTATTCATGGTGGAATACATTTGTCTTTCCAAATGTATCTTGGCTGTAGACTTCTCCATTTGTTCAAGATCAAATTAATCCTGTGTATTTCTTTCACTTTTGTTTATTGCCGTCATTATCGCACTACTGGGAAAGACTGGAGAAAGAAAGGGAAACAGCTCTTAGTGAAATATAACTATTGAAGCCTTTTGCCACACAAATATGCTCAACCTGCAACACCACTGCAATCATTTTAAGCTGTCAGCGCTATTATAAAATTTAAATCATAATGTATATCAAATACAATATTAAACATGTACTCTGTAACTTTTCTTGTTTAGGGTCCTGGGCCACCTTCTTCTTGTCTCCATGGCGATGTTCGTGGTTCCCAAACCTTTTTTGCCTGAGCCTCCCAACTAAGAACCTTTTTTATAATCACATATTTTACCATACAGACTGTTCCATTCCACCTTTTATTTAAAATCTGAAATCTGTACTCCTGGTTGGGAAACGCTGACCTAGAGCAATGACACAATCTCCATGGAAACAAGCATATGACAACATTCCACCAGCAAAGTTACACAATTTGTACACACTGTAAAAATGCATTCAAATCCATTATGGAAAGATTGTTATGGCGTATCCTGCCGTTGTGATGATACAAGGTTAGACTTTTCAAATGGCAGTAATATCCTTCAACCAGAAATGCACCTTTTAAGCGTTATGCGAAATCTGCTCATTCTACCAGCTGCACTGAATGTTTCCTGTGAGGCAGCGGCGCGCGGACTCAGCTGGGTGTGAGCTGGTGCACACAGGGCTGCCAATGAGCCGATGAGCCAGTAACACAGAGCACTGGTTCTGGCCTGGATCAGTCTGGCCCATAATTCTCACTCCCTGCTCCCTCATTTGCCTCGTGTTTTCTCTGATGTGGCTCGCTGCACCATTGTTCTGCTAAAACCTCGTGACTTACACATTCATTCTCTTTGGCTCGAAGTTCCCCGACAATGGCCTTCGCAAATCTGCCCCATTAAAAGTGCAGTCATTTGTGCTCCTTATTGGTAAAGAGTCCTAATGAGTGAGAGAGAATGGCTGGTCACCACACCAAACACAAGGGAGTCTTATTGCCTTGGAAAATGTTGTAGAAAGGGCGTGTTTGGCGCTGTTTGTGCTGTGCAGAAGGGTCAATAGTCATTTTGAAGTGGAAAATTGTGAGGTGTTTGTTAATATTTGTTGAAGAAGAAGCAGGAACTCACCTAAACTTTTCACACGTCTTGTAGTCTGTGAGTAGGATTTACCATGGAAGAAGAGTACTGTCTTTGATAACCACTTAGAATAATAAAACTGCACCTCAATGATTGCACTTGGGAGGCCTATTTTTCCAAAAACGCCTGAAAAAATTACTTTAATCAGAAGTAGAAACAAGCTCTGCACAGACACAAATCATTGAAAAATATGTATAAATTCTAAATATATAAATAATATAAAAATATACCTGGATTAGCATTTAGCCAGTTTGATTAATCCTGGTTAGAAAATCTTCTCCCCCTCATAAATCAATAAATCATTGCCAGATTTGTAATGTGAACTTTAAAAGCCCAATTAACTATAATTTAAGTCTACACCGTGTATTTCATGTTGAATTTGTGTAGACACATATTTCAGATAAATGTACATGAAATAATAGTCAGGTTTAGTAAGTTAAAGACCCATAACAACAGCAAGTTTTATTTTTGTCAGGGAGCACACACTGTTCAACTACAACAAGTAGTACGGTAAGAGACATGTGATTAGCGTCAATCTGTGATTAATGTGTACATTTTTGAGTCAACACATTAATAGAAACTTCCAAACTTAAAATCTCCAGTTTTGATAATTACACGT